>NW_028317961.1:4793125-5093750 GCF_062004578.1 Staurois parvus | reverse complement strand
TACAGTCCTGTTCACACTTTGTGCTTGCTTGTGCTTCTCTTCAAAAAGTATACCCCATGTTGCTTTCATGGTGCTTCAAAGTGTCTTCAAAGCCTCCATAGAAGTCTATGATTACGCTTGCTTACAGCACCTGCAACTTTTGAGAGGCTTTTATTCAGCTTTAGCTTCACTTTGTTTTGGAGGTATTGCAAGTATGAGATATCTCAGGATTCACTGGGAAACCAACAAGCAAACTGGTAAGACATCATCAGCAGTCACTTCCAGTTCTTGTCTATATATTCTAGGAGTATCTGGTATAGACATCATATCTGGTGAGCAGCGTGGGGCATCTGGAAGGTGAGCAGGGTCCAGACGAAGCAGAGCAAATAGCAGACAGCACACATGGTGTGCAAGATGGCAATGCTATAGCCGAAGGTGAGTGAGAACTGGAGAGAGATTACTTAGCTGCGAAGGTTCAACAGAGCTGGCGAACCAGAGCAGGAGAAACTAGCAATGTCCCTTGGTGTAGGCATGGGAGCAATATAGGGGAGGTGAGCAGAGACCAGAGAGAGGGGAGGATCAGTAAACCAGAGGATCAGCAAGCTAGGGGTTACTACTAATTGGGGGATCAGCAGAGCTGAGGGTTACTACTGATTGGAGATCAGCAGAGGTGTGGGTACTACTGAGTGGGGGATCAGCAGAGTTGGGGGTATTTCTGAGTGGGGGATCAGCACAGTTGCAGGGTTACTAAGGAATGGGAGATCAACAGAGCTGGAGGTTACTCTTGAGCGGTGATCAATAGTGTCACGATCCCATGATCGCTGCCACCAATATGTCACGATCGTGGCGTCAGACCCCAGACCTTCTCACCAAACTCGTGACCGAAGGACTAGCCAATCTAAAACCGCAATGTGACGTGTGTAACAATGCCACACCCAGCTGCACCCTGCACAACGATTTTCCAGCTAACGGACTACAATCGATGTACCGGCAGCCTGGGCGATTGTTACTGGGTCAGGTTAATTACGCAATTAACCCTTCACACTGCCACCACCTCCTTTTTGTACAGAGAAAGAGGAAACTCGGCGTTATCAGCTATAACACTATAATGATTGAAATAATCGACTGCATAACACGGTCATAACACAGGCCTGTTATACAGAGGGTTAAACAGTAGCGTTCTCTTTAGAGGCAGGGATTCATAAATTGCAATACAGAGCTATAGAAACAGTTCAACACTTTCAGAAAGAAAGATTTATTACTAAAAGGTCAAACGGGTGCAATAAAAATATTTACAGAAAAAAGATGTAACTAAGATATATATATAAATTTACAAAGAACCATAGCACAGCACAGAAATATCAGAGAGAGGTGAAAGGGTTAAGGTACTTGCCAAAGTCCTGGGTTAGCAGATCCAAGTTTCAGAGCAAGAGAGCACGTGTCTCCCATGGTGGTATTGATGTTAAAAATGGGAGATGTCTTCAACTTCTTCCTTAGGCCTGACAGCCCAATTTGTAGTTCCCCAGCAGGGGGTGTCTCTGACGCCACGGACCAATACCCCGTGTAGGCGTGCAGGTCTGGGTGTCGACCTAAACTAGAGCCAATATCTTGTGTAGTTCATATTTGAGCTCATAACTTTTCCTATGCACAAATGACATTCCACCCGTGGGTAGATTATTATGCAGACAAGTCTGAGGATTGATTAGATATGAATTATGAAAATTTACACTGAACGGTTTGTGAAATCTATTTTTCTGCTTTGCTGTGTGTCCAAGACAAGGCGAGTGACCCCTCAAACTGTTTGCCTGCTCATCGTCCATCTGACGATATGTCCGGTTTTTATGTAAGTCCCTCATATTCCAAGATATGAGTCATAGGGAAAAATGGATTTTAACAAAAGGTTATCTGGTCGTGTTTCCTTGGAATGTTCTCTGAACTCCTGGGAAAGCTTGCCTTATCTTATACGAGGTGTTATATGGTACACCTCGCCCAGGCACCTAGCTCAGAGATGTTTTATGGCTCTGGGGTTCCCTGCTGCCTTGGCCTGCCAGTGACCTACAACCAGCACACACACACTAGCCAAATGTCTCCTCCAGAGAGGGAGGGGGAGGGAGTGAGGGGAGAAAAATGGATACTCTTAACAAAATGGTGGACTGCGTCCGTCTCTGTTGCGCACGTTTGCGACAAATAGAGCTGGGGGTTACTACTGAGTGGGGCATTAACAAAGCTGGGGGTACTACTGAGCAGGGTATCTGCTGAATGAGGGTAGTAATAAGCTGGGGATCTGCTGAATGAGGGTACCAATGCTAAACAGGGGCATTAAGAAGCTGGGGATCTGCTAAGTGGGGGTACTACTGAGCTGGGGTTTTGCAGGGCCCCTTTAAAACAAATAGAAAATCAACCAACACACAGGGCATCTGTCAAGCTTCATTAAAGCTTCAAAAAAGCATCACCAAAGTATCACTGAAGCATCATCGAAGCATTACAAATCAACAAAAACACATCAAAAAAGCATGTTGAAGCAGTAGGCGCTTTAATGTATGCTGAAGTGGAAGCATAAATGAGCCCTTAGTTACATAAATCATAAAGAATAAAGTAGAAGACTGAAATCTTAATCCTATTTTGCAAAACATTCCTTAGGACTACACTATAAAAATATTCCTTTTACTTTAAGCTCTCTGGATTTTTATTAAAAACCACCATGAAGAGTAAATGACCCACAGTCTCATATTGAAACGTAACCATACACTGTTGATTCTCCAGGGTGTCAGCAAATGTGCTTGGTCCAAGAGGTCAATATATTTGTAGTTTGTTACGATCTTTCCTTCACATTTGGATTCTACATATACATAAGTTATTTCTATAACTAAGGCACCCCCTAGTGGACATTTGCAGAATCTCTACCAGATGCTGTCAAAATAGTAATGTGAAGGGTAGCTGGCCTGGCCCCCATAAAAATGCTAGTTGCTTGAATATGCTTGACTTCATATTTTTGAGTAACCAACCTTGAACTAGCATGAGGTTAGGGTGTGTGTATGGAGTGTGTAAACTAGAGATGAAGACCCAGGGAACCAATGCAGAAATTTACCAGGCTGAAATCCTTTAACCATAATGCTCCACTGATCATCTCTGTTTCTTAAACCACAAATGATAAGATCCTTAGGATCGCCGCTGATCTCTGTTTCATAAAAGGACACCTAAGTGGTTTAACTGCTGTCCATGTCCCCACTAAGTAGATTTACCCTTTTTGACCTGGAAACCATTTATATTGATACAGAAAGTGCTGGGAAAATGAATCACTAGAAAACGAATTGAGGGTTACCTTTTCAATAAGGACACCTGTTCCAAGGAATATTGTCTAATTCCTCTCACTTTGTAGAGATTTTCTCCCACTTCCTGTTGCATCTGCAGTAAAGAAAGTGAAGCAGAATCTCGCCAAATGGACACAGACAGCAAAAAAATAAGCTGAGAAGCTATTCAACCCTTCCCTGCTCATTGCAAAACCAAAATGTAGCTTTGGCTATACATTCACTTTTAAGGCCTATTCACAACAAGTGTGAGCCATATACACACGTTTTCACGCTTTCATCTGCTATGTATTAGGCAGCCCATTCATTTAGAATGGACTAACAACACGCCTTAGGCCCCACGCACACTGGCACTTAGCCCCGGTACATGAGGCTCTGACGTTTACGTGTGGGAGGAAGGCACAGGTCTTCACTTGGCCCCACTGCTGACAGCCTAAACTCTATGAGAGGCTGACAGCTGCTGCAGCTGGACGGTGTAGGAAGTGCTACTAAAGTTTACGATAGTATGTGTCCAAGGACCAGGAACCAGTATTCTGACTTTTTGATTTCTGGGCATTTTTCCCTGAGTGCATACTGCCCTTGGTGCTTTCTTCAGCCCTGTCCAGCCGCAGCAGCTGTCAGCCTCTCTTAGAGTTTAACAGGCTGTTGGCAGCGAGTCTGGATGGTGCACCTACGTCTTCTGCCTGTACCTAAAGCCTGGAGCCTCATTCACTATTCTTTCATAATGCAGCACACATCGGTGGGCTCTGGTGCAGTATAGCTCACAGTACACTCACCAGCCACTTTATTAGGTACACCTTGCTAGTACCAGGTTGAACCCCCTTTTGCCTTCAGAACTGCCTTAATTCTTAGTGACATTGATTCAACAAGGTGTTGGAAACATTCCTTTAGAGAGTTTGGTCAATATTGACATGATAGCATCATGTAGTTGCTGCAGATTTGTCAGCTGCACATCCACATTCCAAAGTTGCTCTATTGAATTGAGATCTGGTGACTGTGGCGGTCATTGGAGTACAGTGAACTCATTGTCATGTTCATGAAACCAGTTGGAGATGATTTGAGCTTTGTGACCTGGCGCATTATCCTGCTGGAAGTAGCCATCAGATAATAGGTACACTGTAGTTATAAATGGAAGGACATGGTCAACAACAATACTCAGGTAGACCGTGGTATTTAAACGATGCTCACTTGGTACTAAAGGGTCCAAAGTGTGCCAAGAAAATATCTCTCACATCATTACACCACCACCACCCATCTGAACCGTTGACACAAGGCAGGATAGATCCATGCTTCCATGTTGATTATTGCAAATTCTGACCTTGCCATCTGAATATCGCAGCTGAAATCGAGACTCATCAGACCAGGCAACATTTTTCCAATCTTCTATTGTCCAATTTTGGTGAACCTGTGCAAATTGTAGTCTCTGTTTCCTGTTCTTAGCTGACAGGACTGGCACCCGGTGTTGTATTCTGCTGCTGTAGCCCATCTGCTTCAAGGTTCGATGTGTTGTGCATTCAGAGATGGTATTCTATAAAAAGAATATGCAAGCGAGCTCTAATTGAAAATGGATATAAATATTAAGGTAGCTGCTGGCACTCAAGGTGTAGGCAATTATCCCAATGTAAACATGTATATGTGAGATGGGGAAACAGCTCTCATTGAGATTTAAATGTTTTGAAATGTTTTACTGACATTCTGCGATTTAGCCACAAGATGTCACTGGTTTTTCTAACACAGCCTCAGACTGCATAGATATTTGTATATTCAGGAAGGGGTGGGGTTTTACACATGGGAGCTCAGTGAACAGGAAGAAAGACTGCAGCCATGTTTTGATGATGGTGAAGGAAAAGAGCCATGTGAGCAGAGAATCCGTTGGCATCCAGGTGTGAGAACTGCAGCTAGTGAAGCTGATGGTGTTCAAGACGCTGCTCCTGTTCAAAGAAAGGAAGATCACTGCCAGGAAGGCTGATGAGATCGCATGCTTGTTGGAGAGACATTTGTTCTGTTCTGAGTCACTAGCGGATGCAAGGCAGACCCGGGTCGGTAAGATCGTGCACGCACCTCATTTCAGTGTTGGCGCCTCCAGAGACTGAGACAGGCCTATAGTTAGTTAGTTAGGGTCTCTGTTTGTGTCAGGCCACAAGTATTGTTACAGATCATTGGAAGGACTCCACAACTTCAAGTGACATTTCACATTGGAGAGCTGATAAAATCCCACAAACTCAAGCTAGACTGGCGTTTTGCTCAGAAGAAAGACTTAGTCACGTGTTACAGGACAAGTTATGGGAGGGGGAATACTGTAGATTTGTGTAAGATTGTAAGCTGTTGTGCTGCACTGCAGGCTAGCCCATACCATACACCCATACACTGATTCCTGCTCTTTTAGGGTAATAACAGGTAAGGTGTGGCAGCTTAGTTGTGCCCGCCAGTAGTTAAATTACTTCACTTTCTACCGTCATCCATCAGAAGGCGCCGTGCTGTGCAGCACAAGGGTCTCAGCCTTTGGGCTGGGTTTATGTAAATTTATTGTATGTTCCCAGCATTTGTGGTTGTGTTTATTTGCCACATCTAAGTAAAATTCTGTTGTGGCAAAACCTGGTGTTGGGGTTGCCTTCCTCGTTCTTGACTTCACTGTATCCTGGGGAGCCCACCCTGGTGCACGGCTTACATATAAATAAATAAAGTGCAGCGCTAATAGATGGTATTCTGCATACCTTGGTTGTAACAAGTGGTTATTTGAGTTAATGTTGCCTTTCTATCATCTCAAACCAGTTTGCCCATTCTCCTCTGACCTCTGACATTAGCAAGGCATTTTTGTCCTCACAACTAGAGATGAGCGAATCGAAGTAGGCGAAGTGGAATTCGTTTCGAATATTAGGAAAATTTTGATTCGCGTCGAATCCGAAAATAAGCAGACTTCGGATGCGCGAATCAAAATTTTTCCTAAAATGGCGGCGACATGTGCGGCGACGGAGCGGGGATGTCTGGGAAGGCGCGCAGACAAGGCGCGCTGACCCATAATGCATTCATTCATGACATGTGATCGCATTAGCCAATCAGCAGCCAGCCAGCCAGCACAGTGTAATGGTCGAGCTATAAATGGCGGCCATTTTAGAATTCTCCATTTGCCTCCACTCATTCAACAGAGGCAGACCTGGCTGTATGCAGGGAGAGAGTTAGGGACAGAGAAACGTTACTTAGGGACACAGAAACGTTAGTTAGGGCAACAGAATTGTTACTTAGGGCCATAGAAACGTTACATAGGGCCACAGAAACGTTACTTAGGGCCACAGAATCGTTAGGGCCACAGAAACGTTACTTAGGGACACAGAATTGTTACTCAGGGACAGACAGAATTGTTACTGAGGGATACAGAATTGTTACTGAGGGCCACAGAATCGTTACTTAGGGCCACAGAAACGTTACTTAGGGCCACAGAATTGTTACTTAGGGACAGACACAGAATTGTTACTGAGGGACACAGATTTGTTACTGAGGGCCACAGAATCGTTACTTAGGGCCACAGAATTGTTACTTAGGGACAGACACAGAATTGTTACTGAGGGACACAGATTTGTTACTGAGGGCCACAGAATCGTTACTTAGGGCCACAGAAACGTTACTTAGGGCCACAGAAACGTTACTTAGGGCCACAGAATTGTTACTTAGGGACAGACACAGAATTGTTATTGAGGGACACAGAATTGTTACTGAGGGCCACAGAAACGTTACTTAGGGCCACAGAATCGTTACTTAGGGCCACAGAAACGTTACTTAGGGCCACAGAAACGTTACTTAGGGACACAGAATTGTTACTCAGGGACAGACAGAATTGTTACTGAGGGATACAGAATTGTTACTGAGGGCCACAGAATCGTTACTTAGGGCCACAGAAACGTTACTTAGGGCCACAGAATTGTTACTTAGGGACAGACACAGAATTGTTACTGAGGGACACAGATTTGTTACTGAGGGCCACAGAATCGTTACTTAGGGCCACAGAATTGTTACTTAGGGACAGACACAGAATTGTTACTGAGGGACACAGAAACGTTACTTAGGGCCACAGAATCGTTACTTAGGGCCACAGAAACGTTACTTAGGGCCACAGAATTGTTACTTAGGGACAGACACAGAATTGTTATTGAGGGACACAGAATTGTTACTGAGGGCCACAGAAACGTTACTTAGGGCCACAGAAACGTTACTTAGGGCTACAGAATCGTTACTTAGGGCCACAGAAACGTTACTTAGGGCCACAGAAACGTTACTTAGGGACACAGAATTGTTACTCAGGGACAGACAGAATTGTTACTGAGGGATACAGAATTGTTACTGAGGGCCACAGAATCGTTACTTAGGGCCACAGAAACGTTACTTAGGGCCACAGAATTGTTACTTAGGGACAGACACAGAATTGTTACTGAGGGACACAGATTTGTTACTGAGGGCCACAGAATCGTTACTTAGGGCCACAGAATCGTTACTTAGGGACAGACACAGAATTGTTACTGAGGGACACAGATTTGTTACTGAGGGCCACAGAATCGTTACTTAGGGCCACAGAAACGTTACTTAGGGCCACAGAATTGTTACTTAGGGACAGACACAGAATTGTTATTGAGGGACACAGAATTGTTACTGAGGGCCACAGAACCGTTACTTAGGGCCACAGAAACGTTACTTAGGGCCACAGAATTGTTACTTAGGGACAGACACAGAATTGTTACTGAGGGACACAGATTTGTTACTGAGGGCCACAAAATCGTTACTTAGAGCCACAGAATTGTTACTTAGGGACAGACACAGAATTGTTACTGAGGGACACAGATTTGTTACTGAGGGGCACAGAATCGTTACTTAGGGCCACAGAAACATTACTTAGGGCCACAGAAACGTTACTTAGGGCCACAGAATTGTTACTTAGGGACAGACACAGAATTGTTATTGAGGGACACAGAATCGTTACTGAGGGCCACAGAACCGTTACTTAGGGCCACAGAAACGTTACTTAGGGCCACAGATTTGTTACTTAGGGACAGACACAGAATTGTTACTGAGGGACACAGAATTGTTACTGAGGGACACAGATTTGTTACTGAGGGCCACAGAAACATTACTTAGGGCCACAGAAACGTTACTTAGGGCCACAGAATCGTTAGTTAGGGCCACAGAAACGTTACTTAGGGACACAGAATTGTTACTCAGGGACAGACACAGAATTGTTACTGAGGGATACAGAATTGTTACTGAGGGACACAGAATCGTTACTTAGGGCCACAGAAACGTTACTTAGGGCCACAGAATTGTTACTTAGGGACAGACACAGAATTGTTATTGAGGGACACAGATTTGTTACTGAGGGCCACAGAATCGTTACTTAGGGCCACAGAATTGTTACTTAGGGACAGACACAGAATTGTTACTGAGGGACACAGAAACGTTACTTAGGGCCACAGAATCGTTACTTAGGGCCACAGAAACGTTACTTAGGGCCACAGAATTGTTACTTAGGGACAGACACAGAATTGTTATTGAGGGACACAGAATTGTTACTGAGGGCCACAGAAACGTTACTTAGGGCCACAGAAACGTTACTTAGGGCCACAGAATCATTACTTAGGGCCACAGAAACGTTACTTAGGGCCACAGAAACGTTACTTAGGGACACAGAATTGTTACTCAGGGACAGACAGAATTGTTACTGAGGGATACAGAATTGTTACTGAGGGCCACAGAATCGTTACTTAGGGCCACAGAAACGTTACTTAGGGCCACAGAATTGTTACTTAGGGACAGACACAGAATTGTTACTGAGGGACACAGATTTGTTACTGAGGGCCACAGAATCGTTACTTAGGGCCACAGAATTGTTACTTAGGGACAGACACAGAATTGTTACTGAGGGACACAGATTTGTTACTGAGGGCCACAGAATCGTTACTTAGGGCCACAGAAACGTTACTTAGGGCCACAGAATTGTTATTTAGGGACAGACACAGAATTGTTATTGAAGGACACAGAACTGTTACTGAGGGCCACAGAACCGTTACTTAGGGCCACAGAAACGTTACTTAGGGCCACAGAATTGTTACTTAGGGACAGACACAGAATTGTTACTGAGGGACACAGATTTGTTACTGAGGGCCACAGAATCGTTACTTAGGGCCACAGAATTTTTACTTAGGGACAGACACAGAATTGTTACTGAGGTACACAGATTTGTTACTGAGGGCCACAGAATCGTTACTTAGGGCCACAGAAACGTTACTTAGGGCCACAGAAACGTTACTTAGGGCCACAGAATTGTTACTTAGGGACAGACACAGAATTGTTATTGAGGGACACAGATTTGTTACTGAGGGCCACAGAAACGTTACTTAGGGCCACAGAAACGTTACTTAGGGCCACAGAATCGTTAGTTAAGGCCACAGAAACGTTACTTAGGGACACAGAATTGTTACTCAGGGACAGACACAGAATTGTTACTGAAGGATACAGAATTGTTACTGAGGAACACAGAATCGTTACTTAGGGCCACAGAAACGTTACTTAGGGCCACAGAAACGTTACTTAGGGCCACAGAAATGTTACTTAGGGACAGACACAGAATTGTTATTGAGGGACACAGAATTGTTACTGAGGGCCACAGAACCGTTACTGAGGGCCACAGAAACGTTACTTAGGGCCACAGAATTGTTACTTAGGGACAGACACAGAATTGTTACTGAGGGACACAGATTTGTTACTGAGGGCCACAGAAACGTTACTTAGGGCCACAGAAATGTTACTTAGGGCCACAGAATCGTTACTTAGGGCCACAGAAACGTTACTTAGGGCCACAGAAACGTTACTTAGGGCCACAGAATTGTTACTTAGGGACAGACACAGAATTGTTACTGAGGGCCACAGATTTGTTACTGAGGGCCACAGAAACGTTACTTAGGGCCACAGAAACGTTACTTAGGGCCACAGAATCGTTACTTAGGGCCACAGAAACGTTACTTAGGGCCACAGAAACGTTACTTAGGGCCACAGAATTGTTACTCAGGGACAGACACAGAATTGTTACTGAGGGATACAGAATGGTTACTGAGGGACACAGAACCGTTACTTAGGGCCACAGAATCGTTACTTAGGGCCACAGAATTGTTACACAGGGAAAGACACAGAATTGTTACTGAGGGACACAGATTTGTTACTGAGGGCCACAGAAACGTTACTTAGGGCCACAGAAACGTTACTTAGGGCCACAGAATCGTTACTTAGAGCCATAGAAACGTTACATAGGGCCACAGAAACGTTACTTAGGGTCACAGAATCGTTAGTTAGGGCCACAGAAACGTTACTTAGGGACACAGAATTGTTACTCAGGGACAGACAGAATTGTTACTGAGGGATACAGAATTGTTACTGAGGGCCACAGAATCGTTACTTAGGGACAGACACAGAATTGTTACTGAGGGACACAGAATTGTTACTGAGGGCCACAGAACCGTTACTTAGGGCCACAGAATTGTTACTTAGGGACAGACACAGAATTGTTACTGAGGGACACAGATTTGTTACTGAGGGCCACAGAATTGTTACTTAGGGCCACAGAATTGTTACTTAGGGACAGACACAGAATTGTTACTGAGGGACACAGATTTGTTACTGAGGGCCACAGAATCGTTACTTAGGGCCACAGAAACGTTACTTAGGGCCACAGAAACTTTACTTAGGGCCACAGAATTGTTACTCAGGGACAGACACAGAATTGTTACTGAGGGATACAGAATTGTTACTGAGGGACACAGAACCGTTACTTAGGGCCACAGAAACGTTACTTAGGGCCACAGAATTGTTACTTAGGGACAGACACAGAATTGTTACTGAGGGACACAGATTTGTTACTGAGGGCCACAGAATTGTTACTTAGGGCCACAGAATTGTTACTTAGGGACAGACACAGAATTGTTACTGAGGGACACAGATTTGTTACTGAGGGCCACAGAATCGTTACTTAGGGCCACAGAAACGTTACTTAGGGCCACAGAAACTTTACTTAGGGCCACAGAAACTTTAGGCCACAGAATTGTTACTCAGGGACAGACACAGAATTGTTACTGAGGGATACAGAATTGTTACTGAGGGACACAGAATTGTTACTGAGGGCCACAGAACCGTTACTTAGGGCCACAGAAACGTTACTTAGGGCCACAGAATTGTTACTTAGGGACAGACACAGAATTGTTACTGAGGGACACAGATTTGTTACTGAGGGCCACAGAATCGTTACTTAGGGCCACAGAAACGTTACTTAGGGCCACAGAAACGTTACTTAGGGCCACAGAAACTTTAGGCCACAGAATTGTTACTCAGGGACAGACACAGAATTGTTACTGAGGGATACAGAATTGTTACTGAGGGACACAGAATTGTTACTGAGGGCCACAGAACCGTTACTTAGGGCCACAGAATTGTTACTTAGGGACAGACACAGAATTGTTACTGAGGGACACAGATTTGTTGCTGAGGGCCACAGAAACGTTACTTAGGGCCACAGAAACGTTACTTAGGGCCATAGAAACGTTACATAGGGCCACAGAAACGTTACTTAGGGCCACAGAATTGTTAGTTAGGGCCACAGAAACGTTACTTAGGGACACAGAATTGTTACTCAGGGACAGACAGAATTGTTACTGAGGGATACAGAATTGTTACTGAGGTCCACAGAATCGTTACTTAGGGACAGACACAGAATTGTTACTGAGGGACACAGAATTGTTACTGAGGGCCACAGAACCGTTACTTAGGGCCACAGAATTGTTACTTAGGGACAGACACAGAATTGTTACTGAGGGACACAGATTTGTTGCTGAGGGCCACAGAAACGTTACTGAGGGACACAGAATTGTTACTCAGGGACAGACACAGAATTGTTACTGAGGGACACAGATTTGTTACTGAGGGCCACAGAATCGTTACTTATGGCCACAGAAACGTTACTTAGGGACACAGAATTGTTACTCAGGGACAGACACAGAATTGTTACTCAGGGACACAGAATTGTTACTGAGGGACACAGAATTGTTACTGAGGGACACAGAATTGTTACTGAGGGACACAGAATTGTTACTCAGGGACACAGAATTGTTACTCAGGGACACAGAATTGTTACTCAGGGACACAGAATTGTTACTCAGGGACAGACACAGAATTGTTACTCAGGGACAAACACAGAATTGTTACTGAGGGACACAGAATTGTTACTGAGGGCCACAGAACTGTTACTTAGGGCCAGAGAAACGTTACTCAGGGACACAGAATTGTTACTCAGGGACAGACACAGAATTGTTACTCAGGGACAGACACAGAATTGTTACTGAGGGACACAGAATTGTTACTGAGGGACACAGAATTGTTACTGAGGGCCACAGAACCGTTACTTAGGGCCACAGAAACGTTACTTAGGGACACAGAATTGTTACTCAGGGACAGACACAGAATTGTTACTGAGGGACACAGAATTGTTACTGAGGGTCACAGAACTGTTACTGAGGGCCACAGAACTGTTACTTAGGGCCACAGAAACGTTACTTAGGGCTACAGAAACGTTACTTAGAGCCACAGAATCGTTACTTAGGGCCACAGAAACGTTACTTAGGGACACAGAAAAGTTACTTAGGGACACAGAATTGTTACTCAGGGACAGACACAGAATTGTTACTGAGGGACACAGATTTGTTACTGAGGGCCACAGAACCGTTACTTAGGGCCACAGAAACGTTACTTAGGGACACAGAATTGTTACTCAGGGACAGACACAGAATTGTTACTCAGGGACACAGAATTGTTACTGAGGGACATAGAATTGTTACCGAGGGACACAGAATTGTTACTCAGGGACACAGAATTGTTACTCAGGGACACAGAATTGTTACTGAGGGACACAGAATTGTTACTCAGGGACACAGAATTGTTACTCAGGGACAGACACAGAATTGTTACTCAGGGACAGACACAGAATTGTTACTGAGGGACACAGAATTGTTACTGAGGGCCACAGAACTGTTACTTAGGGCCAGAAAAACGTTACTCAGGGACACAGAATTGTTACTCAGGGACAGACACAGAATTGTTACTCAGGGACAGACACAGAATTGTTACTGAGGGACACAGAATTGTTACTGAGGGACACAGAATTGTTACTGAGGGCCACAGAACTGTTACTTAGGGCCACAGAAACGTTACTCAGGGACACAGAATTGTTACTCAGGGACAGACACAGAATTGTTACTCAGGGACACAGAATCGTTTAATTAAAGAGTATGTCAGACAACATGCAGAGGAGTGGCAGAGGAGGCAATGTTTTAGGAGCGAGCAGACGTGGCAGCAGAGGAAGGGGTCGAGGCAGCACTATTCGCAGCCAGAGGCCAGTGCTCCCGGTGTCATCCAGCGGTCGTGTCTCCACCGACAACCCTGCCGTCATCGATTGGTTGGCTCGGTCGTCTTCTTCTTCCCAGGTCACCTCTGACACCTACATCCAACGGTCGGTGGGTACGTCAGACACAACCGTTAGTTGGCATGGCCCGGGAGCAAGCCCACTGAAATCACGTGTCCTCTACCTGCCCCTGTCCTTTGGTGTTCCCTCACCAAGCGAAGTATCGCATGCTGTGGGCTCAGCCCCACTGTACAGTGAGGAAGAGCTAACAGAGGGCGGTCAGGAACGGGGGGAGACATCCGCCTCTTCAGCAGCCAGGCGAAGAAGTAGTGGCGAGGAGAGTGGCTCGGTAGCCGGTCTAGAGACAGGTCTGTCTCCTGACCCACACGCAGCCGAGGGGGCTAGTAGTGAGGCGGAGACCCTAATTGATGATGATGAGGCTGATCGCACTTGGCAGCCTCGTCGTCATCAGGCTATTGCTTCCGCATCATCAGGAGAAGAGGGTGGCAGCTTGGCAGCGAGCAAAACAGTCGGTGGGTTGCCCAGGAGGCAGCAGGGTCGCAGCAGTGTCAGTGGAGGCAAACGGCCACGGAGTACAGCACCAGCTCCACTGCAGCCTACCACCACGGCCAGTAGTGGTGCCGGTGTGCACGGAGGAAGCAGCAGTCAGCCAGTGAGGAGTATCGGGGGCAAAGTTTCCTACTCGGCGGTGTGGCAATTTTTTGTCAAGCCGCCCGAGGAAGTAAACGTAGCCGTATGTCGACTATGTGGCCAGAAAGTCAAGCGTGGCCAGGGGGCCCATGTTGGGACTACAGCGTTGCGGCAGCATATGCAGCGTCGCCATTTGGTGGCCTGGGAAAACCGTGATAAAGATACGGCGGTTCTGCCCGCCCCAGACCCCGCTCCATCACCCGCTCCGTTACTTGCTCCGTCACCCGACGTCAATCGCCCTCTATCAGCCAGTCAAGGCTCCAACACCTCTGCTGAGGGGAGTTGTCGCTCGTTGCCATCTTCCGCTCGTTCAGATGCTCCTTCTCCTGCTACTCCTCTTCACGGATTCCGTCAGCAGTCTTTCTTGGAATCCGTTTCCAAGAGACAACAGTTTGCGAGCACGCACCCGACGGTGCAAAAGCTGAACGTCCTCCTGTCCAAGTTGCTGGTGCTGCAGTCCCTCCCTTTCCAAGTGGTGGACTCAGCACCTTTCCGAGAAATGATGGCTTGTGCCGCGCCGCGGTGGAGAGTGCCAAGCCGTCATTTCTTTGCCAAAAAGGCAGTGCCAGCCCTGCATTCACATGTAGAAGAGATGGTGGGCCAGTCTTTGAGCATGTCGGTCTCTGCCAAAGTGCACGGCAGCGCCGACGTTTGGAGCTGTAACTACGGTCAGGGACAGTACATGTAATTTACGGCCCACTGGGTGAACGTGGTGCCGTCACAGCCGCACCAGCAACTTGGACAGGTCACGCCGCTTTTGCCTCCACGTTTGCACGTCCTTGGTCCACAAAAGATTTCCGCCTCTACCACCTCTTCTTCCTTCGTGTCCTCAGCCGCCACCCCCGTGCCAAGTCCCATTACCCGACCGGCATATCACATGTGCAGGGCGCAACGGTGTCACGCTGTGCTGCACCTGGTATGCCTTGGCGAACGTAGTCACACGGGAGGGACTTCTCAGTGTAATGAACAGAGAAATCGACAGATGGCTGTCTCCGCGCAAACTCAAAATCGGAACCATGTTGACCGACAACGGAAAGAACATGGTGTCTGCTCTGCGTCAAGGAAGGTTGTGCCATGCGCCATGCATGGCTCACGTGTTCAATCTGGTTGTCAAGCGGTTCCTAAAATCCACCATCCCACTGCAAGACATCCTTAAAATGTCATGTAAACTTTGCATGCATTTCAGCCATTCCTACACCGCAAAGCACACCCTCCTTGAGCTGCAGCGGCAGAACGGAATTCCACAGCATCGCCTGATCTGCGACGTTGCAACAAGGTGGAATTCAACCCTACACATGTTAGACCGCCTTTACGAACAGCGAAAGGCCATCACCGATTTCCTGATGTTACAAGCGGATAAAGGTACTCCCCTGTGTAACTTCGATGTCAGCCATTGGTAGCTCATGTGTGACACCTGCCGCTTGCTCAGGCCCTTTGAGGAGGCCACGCTATTCGTGAGTCGGCAGGACTATGGGATGAACGACGTCATTCCTCTGTTGCACGTCCTGAAACAAATGCTGTTAACAATGGCTGGTCAGGGTGCGGTAGACGTGGCGCACAGATCTCAACGCCACATGACCCCTGTGGGGGCAGGACAGGAAGAAGAGGAGGAGGTAGAGGAGGACATTTGTGCTCAGGAATTATTGAGTGAAATGGGTGGTTTTTCCACTCAGCGGACAGGAGTGGAGGAGCAGGAGCATCTGGTAGAGGAGGAGGAGGAGGAGACAGAGGACCCAGACGCACCGTGGCAGTATGCTGTGGAGATGGAGGCAGGGAGTCCCTCGCATTCCTTGGCACAAATGGCCCATAGCATGCTCGGTTGCTTGCGTAGCGACAGCCGAATAATAACCATCAGACAGAGGGATGACTTTTGGCTGTCCACCTTGTTGGACCCTCGCTACCGTTCAAAAATGGTGGCCTTTTTCACACCTGCTGAGAGGGAGGCCAAAATAACGTACTATAAAAACCACCTATGTAGTCAGTTGGTCTCTGCCTTTGTGCGCCAACGTCCATCCTCAGACACTGTGGGCCCTGTGCGCTCGCGTTCCGCTGCCATGGCAGCAGGGGAGGGGTGGGGTGGTAGGAGCAGTGGTAGCTCCACCAGCAGCGGCTGCCTCAGTCTGCAGTCGATGATGAGTAGCTTTCTTCACCAGCGCAGTGAGGAAACTACTAACCAGCCGCAGCAGCAGCAGCATCAGGTGGACCTGGAGCAGGACCTCAAACAACAGGCTTGGGCCTACTTGGACAGCACCCTGCCAACCGAGGTAGACAATCCCCTTGACTACTGGGCAACGAAACTTGACCTTTGGCCCCAACTAGCTGAATTTGCCCTTGAAAGGCTGTCATGCCCGGCCAGTAGCGTGGCATCAGAGCGCGTGTTTAGTGCGGCAGGAGGTATTGTAAATCCGCGGAGGACACGACTGTCCACCCAAAGTGTGGAGAGACTCACGTTTGTGAAAATGAATCAGGCGTGGATTAGTCTGGATTTCAAACCACCAGTTCCTGACACAACTGACTAAATCCGCCATGAATCATGCCCCTGCCATGTGCCACTTTCAGGTCTACTCACACTGCTGGTGTGTTCCATTTTTTGTCATAGGGTGCTGGCAGATTATGGGCCTCCCATAGCTGCTGCCAGGCCCCTAATCTGCCATGGGACCCTGTACCGCCTCCTCATGCTGCTGCCAGGTCCACAGTGTCTCATGCCATGTGCCACTTTCAGGTCTCCTCACACTGCTGGTGTGTTCCATTTTTTGTCATAGGGTGCTGGCAGATTACGGGCCTCCTATAGCTGCTGCCAGGCCCCTAATCTGCCATGGGCCCCTATACCACCTCCTCATGCTGCTGCCAAGTCCAGAGTCTCTCATGGGTCCCTGTACGGCCTCCCATTGCTGCTGTCTCCATTGCCACACTCTGCCATGTGCCACTTTCAGGTCTCCTCACACACTGCTGGTGTGTTCAATTTTTTGACATAGGGTGCTGGCAGATTACGGGCCTCCCATAGCTGCTGCCAGGCCCCTAATCTGCCATGGGCCCCTATACCGCCTCCTCATGCTGCTGCCAAGTCCAGAGTCTGTCATGGGTCCCTGTACGGCCTCCCATTGCTGCTGTCTCCATCGCCACACTCTGCCATGTGCCACTTTCAGGTCTCCTCACACACTGCTGGTGTGTTCAATTTTTTGACATAGGGTGCTGGCAGATTACGGGCCTCCCATAGCTGCTGCCAGGCCCCTAATCTGCCATGGGCCCCTGTACCGCCTCCTCATGCTGCTGCCAGGTCCACAGTGTCTCATGCCATGTGCCACTTTCAGGTCTCCTCACACTGCTGGTGTGTTAAATTTTTTGACATAGGGTGCTGGCAGATTACGGGCCTCCCAAAGCTGCTGCCAGGCCCCTAATCTGCCATGGGCCCCTGTACCGCCTCTTCATGCTGCTGCCAGGTCCACAGTGTCTCATGCCATGTGCCACTTTCAGGTCTCCTCACACTGCTGGTGTGTTCCATTTTTTGTCATAGGGTGCTGGCAGATTACGGGCCTCCTATAGCTGCTGCCAGGCCCCTAATCTGCCATGGGCCCCTATACCGCCTCCTCATGCTGCTGCCAAGTCCAGAGTCTCTCATGGGTCCCTGTACGGCCTCCCATTGCTGCTGTCTCCATCGCCACACTCTGCCATGTGCCACTTTCAGGTCTCCTCACACACTGCTGGTGTGTTCAATTTTTTGACATAGGGTGCTGGCAGATTACGGGCCTCCCATAGCTGCTGCCAGGCCCCTAATCTGCCATGGGACCCTATACCGCCTCCTCATGCTGCTGCCAAGTCCAGAGTCTGTCATGGGTCCCTGTACGGCCTCCCATTGCTGCTGTCTCCATCGCCACACTCTGCCATGTGCCACTTTCAGGTCTCCTCACACACTGCTGGTGTGTTCAATTTTTTGACATAGGGTGCTGGCAGATTACGGGCCGCCCATAGCTGCTTCCAGGCCCCTAATCTGCCATGGGCCCCTGTACCGCCTCCTCATGCTGCTGCCAAGTCCAGAGTCTCTCATGGGTCCCTGTACGGCCTCCCATTGCTGCTGTCTCCATCGCCACACTCTGCCATGTGCCACTTTCAGGTCTCCTCACACACTGCTGGTGTGTTCAATTTTTTGACATAGGGTGCTGGCAGATTACGGGCCTCCCATAGCTGCTGCCAGGCCCCTAATCTGCCATGGGCCCCTGTACCGCCTCCTCATGCTGCTGCCAAGTCCAGAGTCTCTCATGGGTCCCTGTACGGCCTCCCATTGCTGCTGTCTCCATCGCCACACTCTGCCATGTGCCACTTTCAGGTCTCCTCACACACTGCTGGTGTGTTCAATTTTTTGACATAGGGTGCTGGCAGATTACGGGCCTCCCATAGCTGCTGCCAGGCCCCTAATCTGCCATGGACCCCTGTACCGCCTCCTCATGCTGCTGCCAGGTCCACAGTGTCTCATGCCATGTGCCACTTTCAGGTCTCCTCACACTGCTGGTGTGTTCAATTTTTTGACATAGGGTGCTGGCAGATTACGGGCCTCCCATAGCTGCTGCCAGGCCCCTAATCTGCCATGGGCCCCTATACCGCCTCCTCATGCTGCTGCCAAGTCCAGAGTCTGTCATGGGTCCCTGTACGGCCTCCCATTGCTGCTGTCTCCATCGCCACACTCTGCCATGTGCCACTTTCAGGTCTCCTCACACACTGCTGGTGTGTTCAATTTTTTGACATAGGGTGCTGGCAGATTACGGGCCTCCCATAGCTGCTGCCAGGCCCCTAATCTGCCATGGGCCCCTATACCGCCTCCTCATGCTGCTGCCAAGTCCAGAGTCTGTCATGGGTCCCTGTACGGCCTCCCATTGCTGCTGTCTCCATCGCCACACTCTGCCATGTGCCACTTTCAGGTCTCCTCACACACTGCTGGTGTGTTCAATTTTTTGACATAGGGTGCTGGCAGATTACGGGCCTCCCATAGCTGCTGCCAGGCCCCTAATCTGCCATGGGCCCCTATACCGCCTCCTCATGCTGCTGCCAAGTCCAGAGTCTGTCATGGGTCCCTGTACGGCCTCCCATTGCTGCTGTCTCCATCGCCACACTCTGCCATGTGCCACTTTCAGGTCTCCTCACACACTGCTGGTGTGTTCAATTTTTTGACATAGGGTGCTGGCAGATTACGGGCCTCCCATAGCTGCTGCCAGGCCCCTAATCTGCCATGGGCCCCTGTACCGCCTCCTCATGCTGCTGCCAGGTCCACAGTGTCTCATGCCATGTGCCACTTTCAGGTCTCCTCACACTGCTGGTGTGTTCCATTTTTTGTCATAGGGTGCTGGCAGATTATGGGCCTCCTATAGCTGCTGCCAGGCCCCTAATCTGCCATGGGCCCCTATACCGCCTCCTCATGTTGCTGCCAAGTCCAAAGTCTCTCATGGGTCCCTGTACGGCCTCCCATTGCTGCTGTCTCCATCGCCACACTCTGCCATGTGCCACTTTCAGGTCTCCTCACACACTGCTGGTGTGTTCAATTTTTTGACATAGGGTGCTGGCAGATTACGGGCCTCCCATAGCTGCTGCCAGGCCCCTAATCTGCCATGGGCCCCTATACTGCCTCCTCATGCTGCTGCCAAGTCCAGAGTCTCTCATGGGTCCCTGTACGGCCTCCCATTGCTGCTGTCTCCATCGCCACACTCTGCCATGTGCCACTTTCAGGTCTCCTCACACACTGCTGGTGTGTTCAATTTTTTGACATAGGGTGCTGGCAGATTACGGGCCTCCCATAGCTGCTGAAAGGCCCCTAATCTGCCATGGGCCCCTATACCGCCTCCTCATGCTGCTGCCAAGTCCAGAGTCTGTCATGGGTCCCTGTACGGCCTCCCATTGCTGCTGTCTCCATCGCCACACTCTGCCATGTGCCACTTTCAGGTCTCCTCACACACTGCTGGTGTGTTCAATTTTTTGACATAGGGTGCTGGCAGATTACGGGCCTCCCATAGCTGCTGCCAGGCCCCTAATCTGCCGTGGGCCCCTATACCGCCTCCTCATGCTGCTGCCAAGTCCCGAGTCTGTCATGGGTCCTTGTACGGCCTCCCATTGCTGCTGTCTCCATCGCCACACTCTGCCATGTGCCACTTTCAGGTCTCCTCACACACTGCTGGTGTGTTCAATTTTTTGACATAGGGTGCTGGCAGATAACGGGCCTCCCATAGCTGCTGCCAGGCCCCTAATCTGCCATGGGCCCCTGTACCGCCTCCTCATGCTGCTGCCAGGTCCACAGTGTCTCATGCCATGTGCCACTTTCAGGTCTCCTCACACTGCTGGTGTGTTCAATTTTTTGACATAGGGTGCTGGCAGATTACGGGCCTCCCATAGCTGCTGCCAGGCCCCTAATCTGCCATGGGCCCCTATACCGCCTCCTCATGCTGCTGCCAAGTCCAGAGTCTGTCATGGGTCCCTGTACGGCCTCCCATTGCTGCTGTCTCCATCGCCACACTCTGCCATGTGCCACTTTCAGGTCTCCTCACACACTGCTGGTGTGTTCAATTTTTTGACATAGGGTGCTGGCAGATTACGGGCCGCCCATAGCTGCTGCCAGGCCCCTAATCTGCCATGGGCCCCTGTACCGCCTCCTCATGCTGCTGCCAAGTCCAGAGTCTCTCATGGGTCCCTGTACGGCCTCCCATTGCTGCTGTCTCCATCGCCACACTCTGCCATGTGCCACTTTCAGGTCTCCTCACACACTGCTGGTGTGTTAAATTTTTTGACATAGGGTGCTGGCAGATTACGGGCCTCCCATAGCTGCTGCCAGGCCCCTAATCTGCCATGGGCCCCTGTACCGCCTCCTCATGCTGCTGCCAAGTCCAGAGTCTCTCATGGGTCCCTGTACGGCCTCCCATTGCTGCTGTCTCCATCGCCACACTCTGCCATGTGCCACTTTCAGGTCTCCTCACACACTGCTGGTGTGTTCAATTTTTTGACATAGGGTGCTGGCAGATTACGGGCCTCCCATAGCTGCTGAAAGGCCCCTAATCTGCCATGGGCCCCTATACCGCCTCCTCATGCTGCTGCCAAGTCCAGAGTCTGTCATGGGTCCCTGTACGGCCTCCCATTGCTGCTGTCTCCATCGCCACACTCTGCCATGTGCCACTTTCAGGTCTCCTCACACACTGCTGGTGTGTTCAATTTTTTGACATAGGGTGCTGGCAGATTACGGGCCTCCCATAGCTGCTGCCAGGCCCCTAATCTGCCATGGGCCCCTATACCGCCTCCTCATGCTGCTGCCAAGTCCAGAGTTTGTCATGGGTCCCTGTACGGCCTCCCATTGCTGCTGTCTCCATCGCCACACTCTGCCATGTGCTACTTTCAGGTCTCCTCACACACTGCTGGTGTGTTCAATTTTTTGACATAGGGTGCTGGCAGATTACGGGCCTCCCATAGCTGCTGCCAGGCCCCTAATCTGCCATGGGCCCCTGTACCGCCTCCTCATGCTGCTGCCAGGTCCACAGTGTCTCATGCCATGTGCCACTTTCAGGTCTCCTCACACTGCTGGTGTGTTCCATTTTTTGTCATAGGGTGCTGGCAGATTACGGGCCTCCTATAGCTGCTGCCAGGCCCCTAATCTGCCATGGGCCCCTATACCGCCTCCTCATGCTGCTGCCAAGTCCAAAGTCTCTCATGGGTCCCTGTACGGCCTCCCATTGCTGCTGTCTCCATCGCCACACTCTGCCATGTGCCACTTTCAGGTCTCCTCACACACTGCTGGTGTGTTCAATTTTTTGACATAGGGTGCTGGCAGATTACGGGCCTCCCATAGCTGCTGCCAGGCCCCTAATCTGCCATGGGCCCCTATACCGCCTCCTCATGCTGCTGCCAAGTCCAGAGTCTCTCATGGGTCCCTGTACGGCCTCCCATTGCTGCTGTCTCCATCGCCACACTCTGCCATGTGCCACTTTCAGGTCTCCTCACACACTGCTGGTGTGTTCAATTTTTTGACATAGGGTGCTGGCAGATTACGGGCCTCCCATAGCTGCTGCCAGGCCCCTAATCTGCCATGGGCCCCTATACTGCCTCCTCATGCTGCTGCCAAGTCCAGAGTCTGTCATGGGTCCCTGTACGGCCTCCCATTGCTGCTGTCTCCATCGCCACACTCTGCCATGTGCCACTTTCAGGTCTCCTCACACACTGCTGGTGTGTTCAATTTTTTGACATAGGGTGCTGGCAGATTACGGGCCTCCCATAGCTGCTGCCAGGCCCCTAATCTGCCATGGGCCCCTATACCGCCTCCTCATGCTGCTGCCAAGTCCCGAGTCTGTCATGGGTCCCTGTACGGCCTCCCATTGCTGCTGTCTCCACCGCCACACTCTGCCATGTGCCACTTTCAGGTCTCCTCACACACTGCTGGTGTGTTCAATTTTTTGACATAGTGTGCTGGTAGATTACGGGCCTCCCATAGCTGCTGAAAGGCCCCTAATCTGCCATGGGCCCCTATACCGCCTCCTCATGCTGCTGCCAAGTCCAGAGTCTCTCATGGGTCCCTGTACGGCCTCCCATTGCTGCTGTCTCCATCGCCACACTCTGCCATGTGCCACTTTCAGGTCTCCTCACACACTGCTGGTGTGTTCAATTTTTTGACATAGGGTGCTGGCAGATTACGGGCCTCCCATAGCTGCTGCCAGGCCCCTAATCTGCCATGGGCCCCTATACCGCCTCCTCATGCTGCTGCCAAGTCCCGAGTCTGTCATGGGTCCCTGTACGGCCTCCCATTGCTGCTGTCTCCATCGCCACACTCTGCCATGTGCCACTTTCAGGTCTCCTCACACACTGCTGGTGTGTTCAATTTTTTGACATAGGGTGCTGGCAGATTACGGGCCTCCCATAGCTGCTGCCAGGCCCCTAATCTGCCATGGGCCCCTATACCGCCTCCTCATGCTGCTGCCAGGTCCACAGTGTCTCATGCCATGTGCCACTTTCAGGTCTCCTCACACTGCTGGTGTGTTCCATTTTTTGTCATAGGGTGCTGGCAGATTACGGGCCTCCTATAGCTGCTGCCAGGTCCCTAATCTGCCATGGGCCCCTATACCGCCTCCTCATGCTGCTGCCAAGTCCAGAATCTCTCATGGGTCCCTGTACGGCCTCCCATTGCTGCTGTCTCCATCGCCACACTCTGCCATGTGCCACTTTAAGGTCTCCTCACACACTGCTGGTGTGTTCCATTTTTTGTCATAGGGTGCTGGCAGATTACGGGCCTCCCATTGCTGCTGCCAGGCCCGTAATCTGCCATGGGCCCCTGTACCGCCTCTTCATGCTGCTGCCAGGTCCAGAGTGTGTCATGGGTCCCTGTACGGCCTCCCATTGCTGCTGTCTCCATCGCCACACTCTGCCATGTGCCACTTTCAGATCTCCTCACACTGCTGGTGTGTTACATTTTTTGTCATAGGGTGCTGGCAGATTACGGGCCTCCCATTGCTGCTGCCAGGCCCGTAATCTGCCATGGGCCCCCGTACCGACTCCTCATGCTGTGACGTTGCAACAAGGTGGAATTCAACCCTACATATGTTAGACCGCCTTTACGAACAGCAAAAGGCCATCACAGATTTCCTGATGTTAAAAGCGGATAAAGGTACTCCCTGTGTAACTTAGATGTCAGCCATTGGCAGCTCATGCGTGACACCTGCGCTTGCTCAGGCCCTTTGAGGAGGCCATGCTATTCGTGAGTCGGCAGGACTATGGGATGAACGACGTCATTCCTCTGTTGCACGTCCTGGAACAAATGCTGTTAACAATGGCTGGTCAGGGTGCGGTAGATGTGGCGCACAGATCTCAACGCCACATGACCCCTGTGGGGGCAGGACAGGAAGAAGAGGAGGAGGTAGAGGAGGACATTGGTGCTCAGGAATTATTGAGTGAAATGGGTGGTTTTTCCACTCAGCGGACAGGAGTGGAGGAGCAGGAGCATCTGGTAGAGGAGGAGGAAGAGGAGACAGAGGACCCAGACGCACCGTGGCAGTATGCTGTGGAGATGGAGGCAGGGAGTCCCTCGCATTCCTTGGCGAAAAATGGCCCATAGCATGCTCGCTTGCTTGCGTACCGACAGCCGAATAATAACCATCAGACAGAGGGATGACTTTTGGCTGTCCACCTTGTTGGACCCTCGCTACCGTTCAAAAATGGTGGCCTTTTTCACACCTGCTGAGAGGGAGGCCAAAATAACGTACTATAAAAACCACCTATGTAGTCAGCTGGTCTCTGCCTGTCTGCGCCAACGTCCATCCTCAGACACTGTGGGCCCTGTGCGCTCGCGTTCCGCTGCCATGGCAGCAGGGGAGGGGTGGGGTGGTAGGAGCAGTGGCAGCTCCACCAGCAGCAGCTGCCTCAGTCTGCAGTCGATGATGAGTAGCTTTCTTCACCAGCGCAGTGAGGAAACTACTAACCAGCCGCAGCAGCAGCAGCAGCAGCAGCATCAGGTGGACCTGGAGCAGGACCTCAAACAACAGGCTTAGGCCTACTTGGACAGCACCCTGCCAACCGAGGTAGACAATCCCCTTGACTACTGGGCAACAAAACTTGACCTTTGGCCCCAACTAGCTGAATTTGCCCTTGAAAGGCTGTCATGCCCGGCCAGTAGCGTGGCATCGGAGCGCGTGTTTAGTGCGGCAGGAGGTATTGCAACTCCGCGGAGGACACGACTGTCCACCCAAAGTGTGGAGAGACTCACGTTTGTGAAAATGAATCAGGCGTGGATTAGTCTGGATTTCAAACCACCAGTTCCTGACACAACTGACTAAATCCGCCATGAATCATGCCCCAAACATGTGCCACTTTCAGGTCTCCTCACACTGCTGGTGTGTTCCATTTTTTGTCATAGGGTGCTGGCAGATTACGGGCCTCCCATAGCTGCTGCCAGGCCCCTAATCTGCCATGGGCCCCTATACCGCCTCCTCATGCTGCTGCCAAGTCCAGAGTCTCTCATGGGTCCCTGTACGGCCTCCCATTGCTGCTGTCTCCATCGCCACACTCTGCCATGTGCCACTTTCAGGTCTCCTCACACTGCTGGTGTGTTCCATTTTTTGTCATAGGGTGCTGGCAGATTACGGGCCTCCCATAGCTGCTGCCAGGCCCCTAATCTGCCATGGGCCCCTATACCGCCTCCTCATGCTGCTGCCAGGTCCAGAGTCTCTCATGGGTCCCTGTATGGCCTCCCATTGCTGCTGTCTCCATCGCCACACTCTGCCATGTGCCACTTTCAGGTCTCCTCACACTGCTGGTGTGTTCCATTTTTTGTCATAGGGTGCTGGCAGATTACGGGCCTTCCATAGCTGCTGCCAGGCCCCTAATCTGCCATGGGCCCCCGTACCGACTCCTCATGCTGCTGCCAGGCCCGTAATCTGTCATGGGCCCCTGTACCGCCTCCTCATGCTGCTGCCAGGTCCAGAGTGTGTCATGGGTCCCTGTACGGCCTCCCATTGCTGCTGTCTCCATCGCCACACTCTGCCATGTGCCACTTTCAGGTCTCCTCACACTGCTGGTGGTTTCCATTTTTGTCATAGGGTGCTGTATGGCCTCCCATTGCTGCTGCCTCCACCGCCACACTGTGGCTCCACACTCTGGTTTTGGCCCCGTGACTGCCCAAATGAGTGAAGTGTGCTGTGATTCTAAGATCGACGGCACTCATCTGCATGTCATACTGACTGTCAGTATTATATCTCTTCCCCAGCAGACTCCAAGGGCATTTAAATTAAAGGTACAGTGTTCTGCACTAATATAAAGGCTCTCTGAAGCCTAGAAACACCCTTTTATAAGTTAAATTCACAGCGAATATATTCGACTCGAATCGAAATTTTTCCACGAATTCGCCAAATCAGTCGAATCGAATTTTTGAATACTTCGCTCATCTCTACTCACAACTGCTGCTCACTAGATATTTTCTCTTTTTCAAACCATTTTCAGTAAACCCTAGAGATGACTATGCATCAAAATCCCAGTAGATCAGCAGTTTTTGAAATACTCAGACCAGCTCGTCTGGCACCAACAACCATGTCACGTTCGGACTCACCTAAATCCCCCTTCTTCCCCATTCTGATGCTTTGTTTGACCTTCAGCAAATCACCTTATGTCCAGATGCCTAAACGCATTGAGTTGTTGCCATGTGATTGGCTGATTAGCAATTTCTGTTACCAAGAAATTGAACAGGTGTACCAAATAAAAAGGCAGGTAAGGGTATATGTGCAACTAACAATGAATGTCAAGTCAGATACAGTATACTGTGCGTTAACATGAACCTGAAATGTGAATGGCCCTAATGTTGTTCTACTGAGAGATTTTACCATGCCAACAAAAGTCAAATCTCTCAGTAGCAGAAGATAAAACGGAGCCTATGTATATTATCCATATGGCTGTGTAGCACATTGTCCAACATATTTATGTTGTAAAGTTATAACATTGCTATGACTGCTATAATGAGAATGTTTTTTTCCTTCTAAAAAACTGAAGAATGTTGGATCAAGTTTTAAAACAGCAGCAAACTGGTTTGGTACACAGAGTTATTGGAGCATAGAAAATCTGAGTGCTCAAAATGTTAATTATTTATTGAGGAGCAAGAAAAGTTTTATCTGTGTATTTGGCACAGGCAAATATAATGAGGCAGTTCTGGCTTTTTAACTCGCATTTTCCTGCTTCATCATCTGTACTCATAAAATAATGAAAACTCTCGTGATCAGCATTATATCTGCACTAGTAACTGCACATGCAAATACCTTCTCTCCTGCTTTTTAATGAACACAGTTAATCAGCATGTATGCACTGTTATAAAATGATACAGTACATTTTATAAAAGCCAGTTATCTAATTTAGGGAAGTGAAATATACAAATTATTAAATATTGTTAGGATCAGCATATTTTCTAACACTTCCCTTGAACTATTTCTATTATTTATATAATGTTATAATACAGTGATGAAAACTAAAGATAAAGAATTATTTCTTCAAAGGACTAGTAACTAGTATTGGAATACTTACTTTGGTAGAGTTGAGATTTTAATTCTTAACATTTATTCTACAATAATTATTATAATTTTAATTAAATGTTGATTCATGCCTTTAATGTATGTAAAATGTAATGGCTGAAGCCTATTAAGGAAATCAAGGAAATCAAACCCTGCTCTTTCTTCAACCCAGCTGTCTATTGCAAAAGGAAGTGTTACACTACTGTTAGATGTTTGATGCTAATGATCTGGGAACAGGCATTTCTGCTTCTAGAGCAAACCTAAATTTCCTATCCCCAAAGCAATGCCACCCTCATTAAAGTCCATTTCCTGGCAAAACCTAAACCCAACTTAAAACAGTTCTATTTAACACTTATGCTTAACCCATTAGCCTTACCCTGAATTAACCCTTAACCTATCATAATGTACAACACTTAAACCGCTGTAGGTTCAATTCACAAAGTGGTATCTACCGCTTTAAAAACTGTAGTAAAATACCTTTTAGCATTTTTCAAACTTTTTTTGCAATTCACTAAAAAAAAAGCTACTAAAATACCGCATGAGCTATTTTATGAAGTGATGCAGTATTTTAGCAGTGAAAGATAGCTATTTTAACGCTGATGGTAGCCGGAGTCCTTAACAGCCAGTAATCAAAATGGTTGTTAAGGAGTGGGCAGCTGCCGCCTTCTTAACAACCATGACTCATCTGCTATCAACAGTGTTGCCCACTGATAGAATAATGTAAACAGAAAAGAATTGCCAAAAACAGCGTGGCTCCCCCCAATCCTTACCAAGCTCTTCAGGTTTGGTATTGATTGCAAGGAGAGCTCCAACCGAAAATTGAAGAAAATTGCATGGGATCCCTCCAAATTCATACTAGACCCTTTTTCGAGCATGCAGTCTGGAAAACCAGGAATGGGGGGGACAAGTGAGTGCCCCCCAAACCATACCAGGCCACATGCCCGCAACATGGGGCCCCCCAAAAAACACCTTGTCCCCATCTTGATGGGACAAGAACCTCTATCCCAAACAACCCTGGGTGGTGGTTGTGGGGGTCTGCAGGCGGGGGGCTTACTGGAATCTGGAAG
Source organism: Staurois parvus (assembly GCF_062004578.1). Classification (NCBI taxonomy): domain Eukaryota; kingdom Metazoa; phylum Chordata; class Amphibia; order Anura; family Ranidae; genus Staurois; species Staurois parvus. Next base: position 5,065,255 of record NW_028317961.1, on the reverse strand, counting down.
TTCCCTTCAACAAGGGGCCCCCCAGATCCCGGCCCCCATGTGAATGAGTAGAGGTACATAGTACCCCTACTCATTCACCAAAAAGTGAATAAAAACACAGCCAGTTTTTGACAAGTCCTTTATTCAAAACCCTTCCCAAAAAAATGTTTGCACCCGAAGTAGGTCCAATGTCAATCACAATGAATGCCGGCCACCGACCCGAGCGAAAAAATAAACCCAACCCACACCAACGCATGGCTTCCACCAAATGACAGCTCTGCCACCTCCAGATGCTAAATAAACTAAGGTGCAGGGCCACCTGATGACATCACTGGGTGATCCTGCCCCCTTGTGACCAGGGAATGAGAATATTTTCCTAGCTATCTTGTGTAATCTACCACTTGCCCTGACCTTCAAGTTATGGAGATACAGAGAAATGGACATATTTGTAATTGATATCAGGAGAGCAGCCAAGGACCAATCATGGCTCTCCCCATAAATGCAGTTGGAGGAGTGATGTAGCCACCCAGGGGCAGGAAGTGTGTTATTTGCAGGATTACCAGATATAAGTAAAGCAAAAGACGCTTGAATAAAAGCAAACAACCACACCAAGGACTAGTAATCTCCAATATAATATGTTTTTTGTTTTGGGTTTAGATGCACTTTAACTGTAGCCTTTACCTAAAGCCAACTCTGACCAAAACATTTTCATTTATTATGGATAGAGAAGGTAAGGGTTCAGGCCTCTGTCAGATTTTTATTGCCATCTAGGATGATTTCCCCTCACTTCCTGTTGGGACCAGATATGATAGGAGGTCTTTCAAGAGTATCTCCACAGAGATACAGACAAAAATGAATACACATTTAGGTACAGTGAATGACAATACATTTTAATCATATTCTCAGTTTGACTTGGTTTGCGAATGGTTTACCCTAGGTGGTTAAGGACAAAATATTGAATTAAAAAATCTAAGATTTTTCTCTTTCCTTTGCTTACTTTCCTTTCTTTCTCAATACCATTTACTGTTCTTGAGCCAAAATGCTAGCTTTTCCTAACATTATTAGTGGCCTGCATTGATTATTGAGTATGAATACCAAGTACATTATGAATTTCTAGGCATCAGTGGAAAAATGAAACTATATTGTACTATGGATGAAAAATGGTGTGTTTTATAATGAATAGAAAATATAATAATGATAATCTGCTCATGTTTTCCAGAGTATTCATTCTTCATCTCTGTCGGTTGAATCACCCATAATTATTACAGTTCTTATAGGATGATAAAATGTACAGTTCTGGGCCACACAGTCATTTAGCTAACAGCTGCATACTTCTAGGCATACTTACTGCATCTTGTGTGAAGTATTAGAGCACCTGCACTATTCACTAAACAAAGTATAGGTTAATGGGTACTTCATTACATGATTTTGAATAGTATGATATTTCTAGGAATGATTATATTTTATTTGCTGATTATTTTCTCAAAGATAGAAAAAACTGTCTTTGAACACAAATATGAAGTGACAACAAAATTCCTAAAGTGACTACCTATCGTAAGGTAGGCATCCCACATCTCAGTTTAGCTACTGAGAGTGTGAGTGCTCAGAATCCCAAAGGTGCTCTGGTATGCAAATATCAATCTGGTCTAGAACTCAGTGGCTCATCATGATCAGCCAATAGTGTGGAAAATGAGATGGAAATGTGTAGGATGAGCTGCTCAGCCAGGTAGGCTGGTTTTGACATTGGTACTTTAAAGGTCTGCATAGTTTTTTCGACACTGAGTTATAAGTTATTAAAGCCTATACATCAGCCCAACAACCAGTCAACCAGCATTTTCAGAAGACAGTCAACAATGAAGGTCAAAAGGGCAGAATTTGTTCATAAGATATTTCCTGAGAATGTTGGTCCAGTAACACATAAGAAATTAATACTTACATAGTATAGTTGGTAACTGTAGATGCGTATATGCATTCATGCACCTTGGTTTTTCTGGAGCCCAGTAGCGCTCTGTAACATAAAGAAAAGACTATTCAAAGGCACCAAATACAACACTCTGTGATTTGCAGGTCATAGTGGTGTTCTACTGTTCACATCTCCCTTACAGCTTTCTTCTTGCCTTTAGCAAGGTTAAAACTGAATGTTGTCCCAAACTTTAGTTTGATCAGTGATGTTCAACCAGCAGTCATCCAGTGTTACCTTTTCAGTCCTTTCGCCTGTTGTAAAAAAATATTTGTATTATTTGTGTGTGCATGAAAAGATTAGCTCAAGGCTCCCAGCTGGATGTAAGTGATGAAGTTTTATTAAAATCAAAAGTCACTAAATAAATGATGAAAGTTACATAAAAGTTAGCTGACTGTCATCCTGTTACATTGTGCCGTGGCTCTGATAGCAGAAAGACTTCACATACAGGCTTGAAAAGCAGGTGGAGATGGACTGAGTCCCAATGTAATGCCACAGGGCTGGGCCTACTCAAGCTAGTGCAGAGCTCCGGAAGTGACATCATAGGAACTTAAAATCTCTGGGAGGAAGCCACAAGAAGGTGTAGATGGACAGAAAGCTGGATTGATTGCATTGACAAACTGTGCCATGCTGTCACTATAACCAATCCAGCTTGGTGTCCATCTGTGGCTTCTTCCCAGCAGTTTCTAATTCCCATGACATCACTTCTGGTGCGCTGTGTTGGCTTGAGTAGTCCTAACCCTGTGGCTTTACATTGGAATTCAATCCATCTCCATCTGCTTTCCAAGCCTGTATGTGGAGTCTTTCTGCTATCAGAGACACAGCAAAATTGGTAACAAAATCCTTGCCTCTGTCAGTTTTTTTTTGTTAAACCAAATTCAAACAGTGTAGGCAGTGAAAAACATACATATAAATCATAATATATTAAAGTCATTCTAAAGGCTTATTTTTTTTTTATAGAAAAAATAACAAACATGTCTATACTTACCTGCTGTGTGCAGTGGTTTTTCACAGAGCAGCCTGGCTCCTCCTCTCCTTGGGTCCCTCGCAAGCTCTCCTGGCCCCTCCCTCCTGTTGGGTGCCCCCACAGCAAGCAGCTTGCTATGGGGATGCACGCTGCTCCGTGTGTCCATTCACACACGGAGCAACGGCTTAGCCCCACTCCCTCTCTTTTGGCTCACTGGCTGTGATTGACAGCAGTTGGGGCCAAAGGCTCCCGCTTTTGTCTCAGGCAATGAGAAGAGGGAGTCCCAGGATAGCCGAGACTCTAGTGCACATCGCTGGATTGAGACGGTGCTTAGGTGAATATTATGGGGGGCTGGGGGGGATGCTGTTCAGAGAAGGTTTTTTACCTTCATGTATAGAATGCATGAAGGTGAAATCCTTGAGCCTTTACAATCACTTTAATGAGAGAGCGAGAGAGAGAGAGAGAGATAGAGAGAGAGAGAGAGAGAGAGAGAGAGAGAGAGAGAGAGAGAGAGAGAGATTGCTAAAAAACCCTGAAAATAATCAAATAAACCAAACAAATAGTTCCAAATGCCCACAAGGAAGCGTGAAATGCGTATGAATTGGAATAAATCTTCAATTCACTCTGCACCACTTGGGACACTACTCACCAAATTATAGGTACAGTCATGGCCGAAATTGTTGGCACCCTTGATATTTTTCCTGAAAATCAAGTATTTCACACAAAAAAGGTATTGCATTAACACATGTTTTGCTATACACATGTTTATTCCCTTTGTATGTATTGGAACAAATATAAAACAGAGGCAGAAAAGCAAATATGACATAATGTCACACAAAACCCCAAAAATGGGCTGGACAAAAGTATTGGCACCCTTAACTTAATATTTGGTTGCACACCCTTTGGAAAACATAACTGAAATCAGTCGCTTCCTATAACCATCAATAAGCTTCTGACACCTCTCACCCGGAATTTTGGACCACTCTTCCTTTGCAAACAGCTCCAGGTCTCTCTTATTGGAAGGACACCTTTTCCCAACAGCAATTTTAAGATCTCTCCACAGGTGTTCAATGGGATTTAGATCTGGGCTCATTGCTGGCCACTTCAGAACTCTCCAGCGCTTCTTTGCCATCGATTTCTGAGTGCTTTTTGACGTATGTTTGGGGTCATTGTCCTGCTGGAAGACCCAGGATCTTGGACGCAAACCCAGCTTTCTGACACTGGGCCCTACAGTGCGACCCAAAATCCTTTGGTAATCCTCAGATTTCATGATGCCTTGCACACAGTCAAGGCACCCAGTGCCAGAGGCAGCAAAACAACCCCAAAACATCATTGAACCTCCACCATATTTTACCGTAGGTACTGTGTTTTGTTCTTTGTAGGCCTCATTCCGTTTTCGGTAAACAGTAGAATGATGTGCTTTACCGAAAAGCTCTATCTTGGTCTCATCTGTCCACAAGACGTTTTCCCAGAAGGCTTTTGGCTTACTCAAGTACATTTTGGCAAACTGTAGTCTTGCTTTTTTATGTCTCTGTGTCAGCAGTGGGGTCCTCCTGGGTCTCCTGCCATAGCGTTTCATTTCATTTAAATGTCGACGGATAGTTCGCGCTGACACTGATGCTCCCTGAGCCTGCAGGACAGCTTGAATGTCTTTGGAACATGTTTGGGGCTGCTTATCCACCATCCGGACTATTCTGCGTTGCAATCTTTCATCAATTTTCCTCATCCGTCCACGACCAGGGAGATTAGCTACAGTGCCATGGGTTGCAAACTTCTTGATAATGTTGCGCACTGTGGACAAAGGCAAATCTAGTTCTCTGGAGATGGACTTGTAACCTTGAGATTGTTGATATTTTGCCACAATTTTGGTTCTCAGGTCCTCAGACAGTTCTCGTCTCCTCTTTCTGTTGTCCATGCTTAGTGTGGCACAGACAGACACACAATGCAAAGGTTAAGTGAACGTCTCTCCTTTTTATCTGCTTTCAGGTGTGATTTCTATATTGCCCACACCTGTTACTTGCCCCAGGTGAGTTTACAGGAGCATCACATGCTTGTAACATTCTTATTTATCCGCAGTTGTGAAAGGGTGCCAATACTTTTGTCCAGCCCATTTTTGGAGGTTTGTGTGACATTATGTCGAATTTGCTTTCTTTCCTCCCTTTTTTTGTTTTGTCCCAATACACACAAAGGGAATAAACATGTGTATAGCAAAACATGTGTTAATGCAATACGTTTCGTGAGAAATACATGATTTCCTGGAGAAATATCAAGGGTGCCAACAATTTCGGCCATGACTGTATATAATACCAAGTGTATAGGGGTGTGTAGTGTGTAGGGGAAATAGTTATGGAGAATATAAAAACTTGATGGATTGTTTAGTATGCATGTTCCTGAGGAAGTTATAGGACAAAACTAGAAAGGTAGGACTATGCCATTGCATGCTAACCACTGGTGCTCTGCTGATAGAGGAGGCAGGTATTTTCTGTACTGGTGGGATCACAGTTCCAATACATGCACATGCTAATTTAAAGCTGAAGCTTTGTCAAAAGTACATTTTCGCTGCATGTAACATGATCTCTGAATGGGGGAGAGAATCCTGTCATTCATCTGACTCTCTTTCATCCTGAGATCATGTTACGTACACTGTACACTTTGCAGAGGCTTTTCTAAGTGGGATCTGGTCCCCGTTGGAGCTTTTTTAACCCACAGAAGACCTGAAACTAATAACTCCTTCATCGAAATTCAGCATCAGGAAGAGGACCAGGCATCCCTGCAGAGAAGATTTTAGCTGCCTGTATGACATGGAACATACTTCATTATAGGTAAGTGATGTGACTGCAGTATCTGCAGCTAAAGGGAAAAAACTGACTAAACTCAGTTTTGAGTTAGTGCTACTAAAGCACCCTGGATATTTGCGTTTGTCTTTTTTTAATATAAATTTTGCATTTTAATAAAACAGCGTTACACTATTTTGAGTCTTCTGTTTTGAGTTGCATCATCGCTGAGCTGGAAATCTAATGGCAATTACGTAAGGATATCTAGGAATGTTTTTTTCCGAATTGGATGAGATGTCCTGAGGGGATTACTCACATATGCTTCAAATGACCTGCCTATAATTTGGTAGTCATGCAATCTGGTGAGTGACATTTTCATAGATGAAGGGTCCTGTGTGGTACAGAGTGCAGATTGGAGGCTTCTTCATATTCATACACATTTCACGTTTCTTTGTAGGCATTTGGATTTTCTGTTCATTGGACTATTTTCAGTTATTTTGGAGCATGTTATACTGTATATATGCAATTTATTATGATTTATATGTACAGTATGCCTTTTTTTTTACTAATAATTGAGTTTAAGCGCTGTTTGTTCATCATTGCTTTATAGGGTTTTATGTATATTTATAAGTCAAGGTTTGCCTGCACTGTTTCAATTTGTTTTTATTAAATACTGTATTTTATATAGAGGTGCTGATGGCAAGTGCTGAGAATATCCCTAACAGGAACCCAGAAAACAATGACTTTAGAGAGGTTGTAACTATTCACCAATCTGTTTAAAATTGTGTTTTTATTGCTGTTCGGGGACATTTTTCTTCACTTCCAGTCATTGTCACTAGGATAGCAAATGAGGGCAAATTGTCCTCAATAGGAAAAAAGAGCACAATAAAAAAAATTAAAGAGGTTATAGTAAAAAAAAAAAGTTTATAAATTAGGACTTACTGTTTTGCAAAATACCTAAATACAATAAGAGACCTTTCTATAATAAATTTATGGTTAAGTTAATCTGTGGCTAAATGATTATTCTTGAATTTAATTATAATGGGTTCTTTTTTAACAGAAAAAAGAACAGAAGAGGCTGGGATGCTGATTTACTAAAGGAGAACCTTCACTCAAAAATGGAGTTAAAATCCACTTAATAATCAAGTCATGTAAAAAACAAACTACTGTTCACTTTGAATACCTAATCACGTGCAGATGCTTTACAAATGACTAGATAACTAAAGTGAATAAATGCACATTTTTGAAAGGAGGATTTTCTACTTCATTAGTAAATCAGACCACCGTCTACATTAAATATTTTAAATCTATAAAAACGGAACTATACCACTAGTGCCAGAGGTGGCACGTGACAGCATCAAGGACGGCACCCAAGGGGAGTCCTGGTAGACCCACCTCCCAAACAATAAAGCTGGCCAGCAGATGCATACAGAAGAAGCAGCATGGCTGGTCCCCGCCAACCTCTATTCCTGCTGGAGTCAGTTCCTGTATTGCTCTCTCCACACTGAAGATGTGTTGAGTCAGATTCCCCTGGCTGCTTGTTCTGACTTTCAAAGGGTAATTATATTCAGTATTTTCTCCCCTCTGTGGTACAGCACTCTTTTAGCCTGAGCCAGCTCATGCCAAGGCTTTTACTACCGGTGTACCTGCCCTCACTCTGAACATTTCTCTGCCTCAGCATCCACGCACCTGGCTCAGCATGGAGGGGATATAGCCAAAGGGATTTATCTTCAAATAGCTATTAACCCCTTCCACAGCAATCTTTTATGAGTAACTCAATGCAAAGAAGCATTTAATGTGGAGGGAGAAGGGTTTTAAAGGCTTTTCTGACATAATTAATTACTAATTTAGGCTACATTCACATGGGCATTTAGCCACGGTGTGAATGGCAGTGGCAGGAATATGAGCAGTTAGCTGCGGCCGCCAAGCCTGTACAGTACACTATAATGACAGGTTACTGGGTGCTGCAGCTATTCATGACTGTTCACACAGTCAGTGATTACCAGTGGTGATGGCTACTGAACACACACTTTGTGTGCATTCAGCAGCAATCACCACAAGTAATCGCCAGTTGTATGAACAGCCTCAAATAGCTGCGGACACTGGCAACTTGTCATAAAAGTGTACTATATGGGCTTGGCAGCTGCGGCTAACAGATTCCTGCCGCTGTCATTCACCGTGGCGTCCAAATAGAAGGAACTACTACTTCAAAACAAGGTTTGGTAACAACTACTTTAGAACTTCTATTAGGAACTACAGCTTCAGAACAGATATTGGTAACTACCACCTTAGAAAAATGAATTAGGAACTGCAGGAATTGGGACTCTATTCTCCAATTCTACTGCATGTACAGGCGGTGCTGTCTTGACTGGAGCATTGGTTGGTGTCCATTTCTAGAGTATTTCTGCTCCAGAAATGAACACATTCTGCATTTCTGGAGCAGAAATTGGGGCTGATCTGGTGTGTGAAAGTGCAGGAATTGGGTTGGGCTGAGGCATGAAAGTGCATTCATTAGGTGATCAGAGGTGTGAAGGTGCAAGAATGGAGGTGATCTGAGGTGTTAAAGTGCAGGATTTGGGGTGAGCTGAAGTGTGAAGGTGCAGTAATTGGGGTGATATGAGCTGTAAGAGTGCAGAAATTGGAGATGATCAGAGGTGCAAAGGTGCAGGTATTTGGGTGATCTGAGGTGGGAAAATACAGGAATTGGGACTGATCTGAGGCGTTAAGGTACAGAAATCGGGACTGATCTGTGCTGTGAAAGTGCAGAAATTGGAGCTGATCTGAGGTGTGAAGGTGCAGGAATGGAGATGACCTGAGGTGTAAAAGTGCAGGATTTGGGGTGAGCTGAAGTGTGAAGGTGCAGTAATGGGGGTGATATGAGCTGTAAGGGTGCAGGAATTGGAGATGATTAGAGGTGTAAAGGTATTTTGGTGATCTGAGGTGGGAAAATGCAGGAATTGGGACTGATCTGAGGCCTGAAAGGACAGGAATTTGGGCTGATCTGGGTTGTAATTGGGGCAGGAATTGGGGTGAACTGAGGTTTGGAGGTGCAGGAATTAGCACTGACGTGAGGTGTGAAGGTGCAGACATTGGAACTAACCTGAGGCGTTAAGGTTCAGAAATCGGGACTGATCTGATGTGTGAAACTGCAGGAATTGGAGCTGATCTGAGGTGTGAAGGTGCAGGAATTGGGGCTGATCTGAGGTTGGAGGTGCAGGGATTGGGGCTGATCTGAGACCTGGTGGTGCAGGGATTGGGCTGATTTCAGGTGTGAAGGTGCAGGAATATGGGCTGATCTGAGGCCTGAAGGCACAGGAATTGTCGCTGGAGAATGGGGTGTGAAGTTGCAGGAATTGGGGTGAGCTGAGGTGTGAAGGTGTAAAAATTGGGGTTAGTCTGAGGTGAGGGGTTGGGGCTGATCAGAGTTGTGAAGGTGCAGGATTTGAGGTGAGCTGAAGTGTGAAGGTGCAGGAATTGGGGTAAAATGAGCTGTAAGGGTGCAGGAATTGAAGATCATAGATATGTAGAGAAATGCAGGCATTTGCGTGGTCTGAGGTGTGAAAATGCTGGAATTGGGACTAATCTGAGGCCTGAAGCTGCAGGAATTGAGGCTGATCTGGGTTGTAAAAATGCACGACTTGGGGTAACCTGAGGTGTGAAGGTGCAGAAATTGAGACTGATCTGAGGTGTGAAGGCACAGGAATTGGGGTGATCTGAGGTGTAAAGGTGCAGGGATTAGGATGATTTGAGGATTGGAGAAGAAGGAATTGGGGCTGATCTGAGAATTGGAGGTGCGGGAACTGGGGAGAGCTGAGGTATGAAGGTACAGAAATTGTGATCAGCGTTCTTGGGGTTCAGGAATTGGGGCTTATCTGAGGCCTGAAGGCACATGAATTGTCGCTGGTGACTGGGGTGTGAAGTTGCAGACATTGGGGCTGATCTGGGGTGTGAAAGTGTAGGATTTGAGATGACTGGAGGTGTGAATGTGCAGGAATCAGGGCTGATCTGGGGTGTGAAAGTGTAGGTACTGGTATGATCTGAGGTGTGAAGGTGCAAGAAAAGGGGAATGAACTGAGGTGTGAAGGTGCAAGTATTGGGATGATCTGAGGTGTGAAGGTGCAGGCATGAGAGCTGATTTACGGTCTGAAGGTGCAGAAAGTGGATTTGATCAGAGAGAACTTTATTAGGGTGACCACTATCACCTCACACTGAATTTCCAATTGTATATTTCACAGAAGTCCCTGGTTAACATATTCATTTCAACCTTACCACACTTGCCCTACAGCACATGTGTTCTGCACATGTGTTCTGAAAAAGGGGTAAGTTACCATTTACCATCCTTGAAAGCTGAACGTTTTCTTCCTATTATTCCAATAGTTTACAGCATTAACTGTATAAAAATGTATTTTCGTGATTGAGTGAGTAAAGTCGACAGTTTTATATAACTTGCACTCTCAATTTCTGAGAAAACATTTTTTTGGCACACCATGCTCAAAAAGTTGCCTACCCCCTGATCTATACCAAGGTAATGCTACTTTTTAAAAACATTAATATCACAACTGTTTACAGCACTGCATTGAAACTAACAGCTTAAAGCAGATAAATACATTCAAAAGTAAAAACACAACAGTCTTGCGGCAGGCAGCCAATGTATCATTTAATTTGCCAAGGCTGGTTAGGAAATTCAAATGAAGAATACATGTTGTCAAAAGAACATGATTGATGGTAGAACTGTGAAAAGTATTTACAGCTTCAAGGCTATAAGGCTATAAGGTTTTATTAAATCGTGCTTTACTTAATGATGCAGAGATATGGAGCTCTCTAGCACACAGCAACCCATTTTCATTACACAGACTTCAGTTAACTGCTGTAATCTGATTGGCTGCTAGTGGTAATTTCTCATCATTAGCCATTGCACATTGTTATGAATTAATGGTGATCATTGCACAATTATCAGAAAATAAGAGTACTTTTGTTTCTGCAGTAAAGACAGGAAAGACTAAGCATGGTTTAGTATAATGATCCTTCAACCATAATTATTACTAAAGCATCCAATATAGAGCCTTGCATCTATTATTCATGTATTACTCCTTTTAATAGATTAATGCAAAAAGGGGTTATTATAAGGCAAATATGCACCTGTTCTTTCAGCTTGTCTCTTAAAAAGCTATCTAAATGACAGAAAAATGAAGTCTTTAGAATTTGACTCATTACATAGAACTAATAAAGCACACAGATCAAACATAAATTGGATAAAAATAAATTAGAATACATTAGCATATGTTTAGTTCTTGAGTAAAACTATCATTTTTTTGTGTAAAATCATGTCTGTAAGATACTATATTATTTATACATATATGCATTTACAACATGATTTAGTAACGAAAATTATCTACAATTATGCCCCTTTCTAATATGTGAGATCTTGAGGCATTCTGATAATCTGCAGGTCCTTAGTAAGCTATACTTGGCACTGAGCAGTTAAAGGGCTTGTGACTTTCTTTTTTTATCGTCTTATATTATTGATATTGTAGCACTACCCCCTCAAGAGTCGCTGCGTTTTTTTCGGACTCCCTGTAACTCTTGACTTCACTCTGAAAGCCCAACCCTTGCTGACACCTCCATACACTTCTGGTCTGAGTAAACTCTCTCAATATTACCAGAAAATGGACTCACACACAAGTTTAGAGCGAACTGATACTTTGCTTAGATTGGAGTTGAGTATGAGCACAGTATCACAAAATTAAAAGTAGCACAAAATTATAGGCGTGTAAATAATAACAGTTATTACACTTAGTAACTTTAAGCAAAGGCCAACACATACAGAAAATAATCTCAATCAGTTCTGGATGTCCTGCAAATCAGAGGTTAACCAAGGGCCTCAACTCTGAGATGTTTCTGTCCCCAGTGAGCGAAGGAGAAACTACTAAGGAATAAGGTTGGCTCACTTTGGGCCCTCAGAAGCTGATGACAAGATTCAAATCTGAGATGAAGAAAGAGCTCTTTAATTAGGAAAACTAAAGTCCCTTTAACTTCAGTGAAAGATCTTCTGCATGCTTGTTGGGGCCCAGTTGTTGCACTACAAGAATTCAGAATTGCAACAGGTGGTATTCCCTCAAAATGATTTATGCAAGCACAGGCACTATCCCTTTAAGTAGTATTTAACTTGGGAAGTACCCTTTTAAGGCACAATATGAAATGCAGGTTTTAAGCAAGAGGTTTAAGGGGTGGACAAAGGCAATTGTTAACAATGGGTTAATTCCTCTCTAGGCTGCAGTAGCAAATGGCAACAATGACAAGTGTCCCTTGATGGATGTATGCCAATTGCAGTGGTGTTGCTTGGCCCACACAGGGGGGACACTGCAGCAGGCACTGATGACTGGATTATGCTGGAGATGTGTTTGCTAATAGGCCGGGTGAATTACAGTATGCCTCAGCTTGTGTAACTGGTAAACAATATGTTTAGAGAATGGCTGATGCAAGAGAATGTCACTGGCATCCTAACTGGCTGGAGATTGCCACTCTCTCACCTGAGCTGTGGCATCATTCGCGTCACTGGTGGTTTCACTGTAGATGTGGGCCCCCAGAGGTTTCATATTTCATCCTGTAGAGTTTGTTCCTGACTGCAGCACTCCGAGTCACCGGCCGACAGTGTAGTTCTCCAGACTCTTTGGCGAAGTCAGCGGTTGGCTGTTCCTCCCTCTTTTTACACTCTCAATCTCTCTCTATCTCTCTCTGCAGCCTGGTCCAGTCCTCCGGCGTTCCACACAGCTGTCTCCTCGCACCTTCCTTCCAGCTCTCTCCCAGCTCATTTTCTGCCTCTGTTCCTGGGATTTTACATTTATATGCCTCCGCCCATACACCAGCACCTCTGGGAAATGTAGTCCCCCAATTAGCAGCATTCTAATAAAGTGCTGCAGTTCAGCCTACAAAATCTATGATTTGTGCCATTGAGTTGCAGGATACTCCCAGCTTGTATCTCTTTTAACATCCTGCAGTCTGAATTATAGCAGGATGTTGCAATATTTATATAGTGCTTACAATTTACACAGTGCTTTACATTTTGTACATTCACATCAGACCCTGCCCTCAAGACCTTAAAATCATTTGGCTGCGATGGAACACAGGGTGTGAAATTTAAAGTGGTGTGTCGCAGCCATGGAGCAGAAGGAATGGCCATTTTCTTCCTCTTATTGCACTCTCTCAGTCAGCATGTGGCTCCCGGCTCTCGCAACACAGAAGAGTGATCCTTTGATACATCCCTGGGTTAAGCAGCCTATAGAGCCTGGCCACATCTTTCTGCTTTTTAAAAAAGCAGCTGGGCCTGCAACATCTTTATTAGACACGTATTCAGGATAAGGGTCTGGTAAGAATTGTAAGGGGGACCTCACACACACAAAAAAAAAAAAAAGCAGCATAGGGTTCCCCCCAAAATCTACACCAGCCTCATATCCATATGTAGCCTAGATTGTAAGCTCCAAGGAGCAGGGCCCTCGAACCCCTCGTGTATTTTATTGTATTGTTACTGTACTGTCTCATGTATTGTCTCCCATTGTAATGTACAACGCTGAGCAAACTGTTGCCGCTATATAAATGCTGTGTAATAATAATAATAGTCTGGCAGACCAGGAAAGGGGGGCAGTGAGCATGTGTCCCCCCTCCCTTCTGCACTATACCAGGCCACATGCCGTCACACATGGAGTACATTTTGCCTACATGAATGAGAAATGGGTACAAAGCACCTCTGGTTGATCATTTGCAAAAAAGTAAAATAGTAAATAAACACACACCTTATGGTAGAGGGACGGACGCCACTCAAGACCGACCATGGGAGTCAGACATGCAGAATGGCCTAAGTAGCCACTCCGGCCACACCCTATGGACACGCTCCAGCCACACCCAATGAACAGTAGCGGAACTTCGGATGTCTTGATGCCCGATAGGGACATTGGGTGCGACAACCTAATAGCGTTATAGGAGGTATTGCACAGAGCCGCCAATTCTCTTGCTCATGCTGTTTACATCTGGTGCAATTTACTGTTGTGCCTAGCACAAGTGAGTGCAAAATTTATCTGTTGATACAAATAAAAGTTTTAAAGGATAAAGCACTATGTTAAGTTTGTTTGCATGAGGCAGAGTGGTTATTGACGGAGGAGATGAGCGGAAACTGTGGACCTTAATTTGAGACCTTACAGGAGATCCACATGGTCCATTAAAGGGACAAAAGGTGTGTTTTGACTGAGCAATTTTTGTGAGGTTACAGAGTAGAGGTGAGTGGACATCTGGTGGTGGCGTTATCACATTACACAGCTGGACCAAGCACAAAGGGTTCCATGCATTGAAAAGGCACAAGGTTTTATTTACTGAATGTGAAGGACTTTAATAAAAATATATTTTTTGGAGTTTGTGATATTGTTCACGATTGATAGCACTGCTATTTATACATTTATATATCATATATTAGATATCATCCATATTAAGCACTGAACAAATTGATCTTTTTAATTAGGCTATAACAGACAGCTTCAGGTCTTGGACTAACAATTCAGAGCTTGGAGAACTGGCTCTTTGTCACATGATCAGTGTGATAGCTTGTGATTGGCTATCATAGTGATCACCCTGTAAACCTGCCCCTGTACTCTCTTTCTCATCAAATGAAGAAAATGACATGGTGGGGGGTATCAAAACTGTAGCAGGCATAATCTGGAGCAGCTGTGCATGGCAACCAAGCAGCTTCTATCTTCAGCTTTTTAAGTTAAGCTTTGAAAATGAGAAACAGAATCTGTCAAATGCATCCTTTTCTTTTAGCCAGAAGAGAAGAGTATAAACATGTCACGAGAAGCAGAATTTATTTTGCTTGTTTGTTTTTTGGATGGTGGTGTTTCATGGTAATAGCAAGAAATATACAGCTACATTAAAAAATATATTGATTTTATTTTACTATTTTGGGCCAGTTTTCCTGTTATATAAAATCATTAGAAAATATGCATTAACCTTTGCCATAAAATAAAGGGCACATTTATCCTGAAATAAAAAAGTAGGTAAAGTTCACTTGGATATATTAAGTGGTTGCAATTTCAGTTTTACGAACACATGCCAAAGTTGCAACACTGGGTTTAGTCATCAAGGTTTGTTTTACCTTCCATGGTGAAGGTGCTAAATATCAATAATAATAATGTCCCACAATATAGAAATGCCCCACTAAGTAAATATCCCATGATGATCCTCTTGCTGTGAATGACAGAAATGCATCAATGCTGTTATTTACAGCTGTTCTTGAGGGAGATAAACACCTCAAGGAGATCACGGGTAAAGAGCACTTATCTCCCCCAGAAAAAGAAAGCTTGTGTTCCTACAGGTAGACCTTCTACTCCTTACACTAGGAAAAGTTCCTCTCATCTCTCTAAGGTTTCCTGCCCAAGTCTAAGTCTAGAGCACACAGTCATTGGAAAACATGGACCTCTGAACCAACCAAGTCTGGTTCTAAGCCCACTTCCCTATGAAGGGGTACCAACCCCTACTTGGCAATTTCTGGTCCAAAGAAATTCCAGATGTTTGGGTCTGGAGTGCCATTTCCTGTGGCTACAAACTGGAAAATTGAACTCCTATCTCCATGCTCTGGAATTTGCCTCCTTCCCCACAAAGAATAATGGATCTCCTTACTGCTGATCAGCAGTTCCTTCCTTAGGGTGTGATTACCCCAGTTCCTAAAGGAGGAAAGCTTTCAGTGCTTTTACTGGAACACAGTTCCCAAAGCATATGGAGGCATTTGGCCCATTCTGGATTTGAAAACTATCTTCTTGTTTCTGCAGGTTCAAAGTTTCTTATAGAATCAGCCATGTCTGTCATTGCCTTTCCCCTTTTTTAGGGATCTTCTGGCCTTAGCTTCTCCTTGGTGATAGTAAACTATCAGTATCTAGTCTTAAACAGACCCCAACAACCTCCACAAGCTTTGGACTAAAAAAAATACAGAATCACCTAAAAAATATCTCATTTTAAAGAGATACAATTCAGGGGTTTTAAATAAAAATGCATTTAAACGTGTCACAAATAATGCAATCACAGTAGTTTTCACTGAATGTTTAAATAACAAAGATTAACTACTTCAATACAGCCATACCTAAAGTCATGGCCAAAAATGTTGGCACCCCTGCATTTCTGTCAGATAATGCACCACTTTACACAGAAAATTGTTGCATAACAAATGTTTAGACATTTTCATGTTCATTTCTTTTGATTGTATTTTTATGAGACAAAAAAGTGGAGAAACAAGAAGCGAAATCTGACACATTTCACACAAAACCCCCAAAAATGCACTGGACAAAATTACTGGCACTTTCTTAAAATTGTAAGACATAATTGCATTCCAAGTTTGTGATGCTACTGTAATTTGTAATTAAACTCACCTATATCAATTACAAGATCTTAATGTTCCTGTGTCCACTGTGTGCAACATTGTCAAGAAGTTTACAGCCCATGGCACTGTAGCTAATCTCCCTGGATGTGGAAGAGAGAGAAAAATGTGATCAAAGATGCAGCAAAGGATTGTTCGAATGGTGGATAAAGAACCTCGATAAACTTCCAGACAAATTCCAGCTAACCTTCAGGAACAGGGTACAACTGTATCAGCTTGCACTACGGTATATGTTGCAATCTGAATGAAAAGGGACACTATGGTAGGAGACCCAGTAGGACCCCACTGCTGTATTAAACATAAAAAAGCCAGATTGGAGATTGCCCAAACTAACCTCAGGAAGCCAAAATCCTTTTGGGAGAAAGTACTGTGGACAGTTGAAACAAAATTATAGCTTTTTGGTAAAGCCCATCATTACACTGTTTTCAAAAAAAGCAATAAGGCCTTTAAAGAAAAGAATACAGTCTGTACAGTCAAACATGGTGGAGGTCCACTGATGTTTTGGGGTTGCAAGAAAAAGAGAGGAAGGCACATCTAAGTGCAGTATTGACAATTTATTTAGTAATCAATGGATAAATTGCACTTACAAGATAAATAGTTAAAAAGACTAATCGTGTGATGTAATAAGATCCAGGTGAGACATCCAGCCGTCCATCAGCAAACTCTGTCTATAGGATCAGGGTAGAGGTCCGTCAGGTTCGCAGGGATTTGGATGTCCAAATAGGTAATTGTGTCGGTCACCTATGTAAAGGGAAAGTTGGATCTGCAAAGAGTCGGCAGGTTTTGGATCTAGACTGTGTTTCAGGGAACGCTAGGGTAAGCTTGATCGTGTTGTGGTCAGATAGCACCATTGGCTCAGTCGTAGCCTATTGTAAGAAAGGGAGGTCTGCCTGCAAGAAGAATAAATAGTCGATTCTGGAGTGCGTTGTATGGCGGAAAAATAAGTATAGTCCTTCTCTTGTGGGTGTAGCAAACGCTATAGGTTTCTGATTTGTCTAAGAGCTCTGAAGGGTAACGCCGAAGAACCTGAAGATGTGTCCAAAAGGAAATTGAGGGGTACATTAAAGTCTCCCCCGAGGATGAGCAACCCAGAAGCAAACTCAGTTAGACGCTCACCGACGTAGCGATACAAAGGCCACCTGTTTGGAGTTTGGGGCGTGCACATTTGCTATGGTAACCAAGTCTGCCCTTGAGGAACAGGTAGCAGCTCTCGGGGTCTTCTAGTTTGTCTTGCAGTTGAATGGGAACCGTTTAGATAGGAGAATAGATACACCCTTATTTTTGGACGCCGCACTGAGGGAAAAGAAAAAAAAACATGCAAGGATAATCAAGGGGGGGGGGGGGGAGAGGGACAAAAGAAAGAGAATTAGAGGGGCAGGGAGGAGACATGGGGGCGCGCATAAGGGGGTGGGAAACCAAAAGGGGCCAGATATAGGACACATCTAGATGGTGAGTAGGGGGAACCAAGGAGTTATAGGCCAACTATGCACTTGCAATATATAAGGGAGAAGGGCCAGGAGAGATGAAAGAAAGAAGGTGAGCAAACCAGAGTGTAGTTAATCACTGTGTCGGGCTCTCCTATGAGCTGGGGAGGCTGTTGGACTGGTGTCATTCGAGTCCCTGCAATGACTTGCTGATGGGGAATCGAAAGGCAGTGAGCGCTGTGTGCAAGATCAAGGGGGAGGACCAGGTACTTCCCGAGGAGCGGTCTGCTCCTGAGCCAGGGTCAGAAAGCACTATACCAGTCCAGCAGGTCAGGCATTGGAATATCCAGACATTCACAGAAGTGGGTTAAGTCTTCTGGTACTCGGAGCTGAGCTGTGCGGCCCATGGAAGAGGCCGGTAGGCAAAAGGGGAATTTCCAACGGTACATTATCTGCCTAGCCCGTAGGAGATCAAGTAAGGGATGAAGGTGTCTCCTGTGTTGTAACGTAAAAGTGGAAAGATCTTGAAAAAGTTGAAGCTCAACCCCATTGAATACAATGCAGCGTATGTTCCTGGCACTGCGTTAAATATCTTCTTTGATACTTACTAAACTGCAGATAACGTCCATCGAGGGATCGGTTTCCCTTCTCTGGGGTCGGAGTGCATGGAGAATGCGCTCCATTTCATTGGGTGTCTCTGGATCTCAGTCCAGTAGGTTGTTGAAGATATGGAGAACTGATTTAGACAGCTGTTCTTGCTCCACCATTTTAGGCAACACTCTGAGGTGCAGATTGTGTCGACGGCCCCTATTATCCATATCCTCCAGGCGCCTCTGAAGGTCTCTCATCTGCAGTGTGTGGGAGTCAGCAACGCATGTGTTTAATGGACGCCTCATGGTGTGAAGTTTGTTGTTCCACCAATTGCAGGCAGGTATCCATAACATGTATGTCCTGACAGAGTTCTGTGATTGCCGCTGACAGGGTGTTTTTGATGTCTGCCACTATGTCATGCAATTCCACCAGGCTAGGGACTTGTGGAGCTATGGAGGTGGTAGGCGGGAGGTGCTCAGGGCTTTCACGGCTCGTGTTCCGGCTTCCAGAGCCTGTGGTGCGAATATCTCTGGAATGTTCCAGCTCAGCTGCATCCCAGGTTCCTTGGGGGAGAGGGAGAGGTTTTTCTGGTGGTGGGAGCTCGGGAGTTAAGCAGCCATCGCGGACGAGGTCAGACCATGCCTTCCCTATATGGCCAATCTTAATTACAGCTCAATCTAGGCAAAAACTGAAAGGAAAGTACTTAAATATGTTGTAAGATTAAAGTAAAATAAAGCTAAAAAAACTATATTTAGATATGGACAATCCAGCTTAGGTCAGGTTCCCTATAATCTCCACCCCCAACTTCCTCCCTCCCGCTAAAAAAAAAAAGACTTCATTGTCAAAGGCTAAACTGAAAAACACTCTCATTTCTGAGATTTGGGTATGCTGTATTACAAACAGGGTGGATAAATATCAATGATTTTTTTTAAAAAATCAAACAAATCCGAATTTTTTTATTTAAATCGGATGTTTTTAAATAAAATGCTTTTTGAGGAAAATATATTACCATCCAAAGGTTATTCCATCATGAAATAAAGATTAGTTTTTTAATTATGTAGAATAAGGCTGTATATGTTTAATTTTTTTGGTAAATAAATTCCATTAATCCATTCACAATGTCATGCTCTTCCAGAGGTTTTTGTAAGATTATTGGGCAGTTTCTCTGCCTAAAAGATATTATCACAGATGCTTGGTTTACTTTTGCAGTTCTCAAAACTGAATTTGACTCAGCGGAGATCACATGCCTCTTCTTCACAGCAAAAATGTTATAACATGAACAGAGTTAAGAAAAAGACCTTAATCCTAACTTCTACAAACCTATGAATACAGAATCAACCCCTTCAGTGCTAAATTTCAAGAAATTCAGTGAATAGAATAGAAACAATATTTTTCTGATTGTTTGGAGTGGAATAGATCTGCACAAGAAGAAAGTGAAACTAAGTGTGAGGAGGAAGGGGCTGACAGTCTTAAGTTTCTTAAAATATATATATTTTGTTTAGCCAAATTAGTTAACAAACATGGATGTTTGTTTAAGCAAATAACATATGCTGTAATGTTATTGTTTCATTTGAATAAATCTATTTAAATTGTTATTATTAAGGTAATGATTATTTTTCTCCTTCCTAAGTACAACAGAAAAGTTGTCCAAATATGAATGATTAACCTATTAAACTGGGGATAAAAAAACTAATATGAAAAGTTGTTATTCTAAAAATCTTCATCTACTTGCATATTAAAGTAATACCAGCAAGAATTAGTCTATGTAGAAAACTATGATTTAAATCAAGCCTTACTGACTAGTGATTTAAATCGTGATTTAAATCAGTTTGATTTAAATCAAATCCACCGTGATTACAAGTGGATAGAGAAAGTGTAAACTGAGGGAAAGACAAACAGTGGATGTCAACTGCATGTGAAATTTTGCAAGCAATCCAAAAGCCACACATCACCACATCACAATAAGCAAAGGATAAATGTGACTAGAAACGGACAGAAGGGGGCGCCAATCTGAGTGTAGACGGTTATTGATTTATTAATAACATAGGGTATTAAAACTACTCACAAACATCATGAGTACAGGAACATGATAAGGTAATCCTTTGGTAAGCCATATATCCACCAGCGGTGAGGGTCCTGGTTCTTTAGGAAGAACGGGGATGGAGCCGTCAGCTGTCAGCAATGCAGAGAATTTGAAAATGGCACCGAAACCAGCGTGGACCGCAAGGAAGACAGGGACTCGGCAGGCAACCAATGGCAGAGCAGGGCAATGATGTAAGGTTACGTATTTCGAAGAAGTTGCTGTTTCTTCAGACCTGATTGGCTGTCAGATGCTCTGGTGCTTTATGTGACTAGGCCCAAACAGCCAAGCAGTGTCAAGTACTCTTTGGCCATAGAGTACATCATGTTATCAATAATGTCCTATCACTATCTAAGACTTACATCCCCATTGACACACAGACAGCAGGGTTTTGCTCCCTCATCATAGAATTTGATTGACAGAAGCAGGAACCAATGGCTGTCATTGCTGTTAATCTGCCCTGTGAGGAGGAAGAAAGCAGATAGAACTGCTGTTCTTGTGCACAATGCTGGATAGAGATCAGGTTCAGGTAAGTATAAGAGGAGGATTCTGGAAACAGAAGGTTTTTTTTGCCTTAATGTAGAAAATGCATTAAGGTAAAAAATGTTAAGACTTTAAAACCACTGTAACACCCAGTGCTTTCTGATTCTGATATAGCATAAATTGGTTGCAATCTGTTAGCCATTTTGCTTCTACCTAATATGTACAGCTCTCCTCTCTGAAACATACAGGTTTTTAACAGCAGAGTCCAGTAGCTCCTTCCTCCAAATCAAGTATGTGCCAGGCTTTCCTGCCACAAGGGTCATTTGGCAGCCTTCCTTGAAACCAAGAAAGAAAAAAATACAGGGTCACCAGATTAAGCGGCAGATGATTGTCTTTTCCAATAAAAGCACCAAACCTTTCCTAACATTAAGACTTGGCACGTCTTCTGAGTCCTCAGAGACAAATCAAAATACAGCCTGAACACAAACTTTCGTATTGCTTCCTCCCTTATCTGAAGCACTTTTGGAATGCTGCTCCTTCAGAGGGAAGAAGGTCCTTTGGATCATATCTGGCCTTTGCCCCACCAATTAGACAGCCCTGTTCTATATCAAGGTCTAATATGAAGGTCCTTTAAAATCTATGGTCCCCCCGTCTCTATGCCTGCCACCTTCCTTGGAAAAATCAAAAGTGCTGTGGTAGTTCACTGAAAACCACAAGCTGATAGCCGCTAAGGCTGTCAGAACTTGCAGTTCATTCATTCACAGAACTCTGTGAATGAATGACGTGGCCATGTGGGTGGAGCCCTGTATGGCCGTTCTGTTTTCAAATCTGACAAATAGTACGGGGAACTTCTATAGGGGAGGGCAGCGGGCAGCGGGCAGGTGGCTACAGCATTGGAAACAGGTTACATGTTGCACCCTAAAAATGGGTGGAACATGTAACATGTTCCCAAAGGTGAACTTATCCTTTAAATAAATGGCAATGTAAAGATGAAAGTTTTTCTTTTACTACTTGCATCTGACCATTGTACATACACTATATTGCCAAAGGTATTGTGATGCCTGCCTTTACACACACATGAACTTTAACCTCCCTGGCGGTATTCCCGACTGTAGCTCGGGGTAAAGTTTCAGTACCACAAGTGGTAACCCCGAGCTACACTCGGGAATACTATGCGGCGTTGCTCCACGATCCCTTGATCACTTACCTTGTCCTGCGCTCCCGCAATGTCCCTCTCCTGCAGTGTCCCCGGCAATGTAATCCGGCGGATGCCGGCATCTGTCACCTGGGTTCCGTCCCCTGCGAGCGTCGGGACGTACGGGGGACGGAACGGCGGGAAATTAAAAAATGACAAAAAGTGACATTCACTAAAATCACATAGTATAACATTACTGTATCAAACCATTTCACATATATTTTGTCCAGAGTGCTTTGTCCTGTGCCCTGCCTGCATTTGTACTGTTCTTTCTGCCTGGAAACTGAGAAATGTCCATGGCGTCCAAAAAGTGTCCCTTTAGGTCAAAAGCGGTTTTAGACCGGCTAGAGAACAGCAACAGTAAATCAGAACCACTTGCAGAATTGAGTGATAATGATTCGTGGGGGAAATTCGTCATCAGACACTGAAAACGATTTTGCGACTTTGCTCAGTGATGTGCGAACTTGGCGTTCTATTTCAAATTTCAGTGTTTTTGGTTTCATTACATTATTGAATTAAATTTATTATTATTATATTATTATTTTTATGATAATTTATTAAATTATAATTTATGATTTTGTGTTTCAAATTTTATCATACCGGGATGTTTACTAGACTCTTGTTCGGACAGATTTCAGTGAGTTATTCCTAAAAATTACAGGCCTACAATAAAAAAATACATATTTCCATGCAAAAAAATGGTACCTCTTTCAGCACTAAAAATCTGAAATAATTATACCGCCAGGGAGGTTAATGCCATTCCAGTCTTAGTCCATAGGGTTCAATATTGAGTTGGCCCACTCTTTGCAGCTTTAACAGTTTCAACTCTTTTGGGAAGGCTGTCCACAAGGTTTAGTTGTGAGTCTATGAGAATGTTTCACCACCCTTCCAGAAGTGCATTTGTGAGGTCAAACACTGATGTCAGACGAGAAGGCCTGGCTCGCAGTATCCACTCTAATTCATCCCAAAGGTGTTCTATCGGATTGAGACCAGGACTCTGTGCAGGCCAATCAAGTTCCTCCACCCCAAACTCACTCATCTATGTCTTTATGGACCTTGCTTTGTGCACAGGTGCACAGTTATGTTGGAACAGGAAGGGGCCATCCCCAAACTGTTCCCACAAAGTTGGGAGCATGAAATTGTCTAAAATGTCTTGGTATGCTGAGGCCTTAAGAGTTCCCTTCACTGGAACTAAGGGGCCAAGCCCAACCCCTGAAAAACAACCCTACACCTTAATCCCCCCTCCACCAAACTTTACGCTTGGTACAATGCAGTCAGGCAAATACCGTTCTCCTGGCAACAGCCAAACCCAGACATGTCCATCGGATTGCCAGACAGAGAGCGTGATTTGAACTCCAGAGAACACATCTCCACTACTCTAGAGTTCTGCGACGGCGTGCTTTACACCACTGCATATGATGCTTTTACATTGCACTTAGTGATGTAAGGCTTGGATTCAGCTGCTTGGTCATGGAAACCCATTCCATGAAGCTCTCTATGCACTGTTGTTGTGCTAACCTGAAGGCCACATGAAGTTTGGAGGTCTTTAGCTGTTGACTATGCAGACAGTTGCTTCCACTTTGTTATAATACCACTAACAGTTGACTGTGGAATATTAAGTAGCAAGGAAATTTCATGGATGGACTTATTGCACAGGTGGCAACCTATCACGGTACCACACTTGAATTCACTGAGCTCCTGAGAGTGACCCGTTCTTTCACAAATGTTTATAGAAGCAGTCTGCATGCCTAGGTGCTTGATTTTATACACCTGTGGCCATAGAGGTGATTGGAACACCTGAATCCAATGATTTGGAGCTGTGTCCCAGTACTTTTGGTAATATAGTGTAAATGGATGGACAGCACATTCTGAGGGTCAGAGGCCATTTAGAAATGCCCCTTTTTCACTTTGTGCTACACTTTGATCACTGTGCCCATTGAACACAGCAGAACACACAAAGAAGGTACATAGATGGTGTCTCTGTACCACTTTATTATTGTGACCTTTCACAGCACCACAAAATGTAAATAAAGACTGCAATTTGCAGTGAGTCCTCTCTTTCCTCTCATATTCTGATCAACTGTGAGATGAAAGGGAATGTTTTACATCTTGATTGACTGCAGAACCACTACCATTGTTATCAGTTACTAATTAAACTTAGCACTAGTGTTCTGATTGCCAGCCACACCAGTCCCAGTGTAAGCCAGCATCAGTGTCCGAATCACCATTCTTACCAGTACCAGTGTAAGCAAGCACCACTGTAATGATCATCAGCCACACCAATACAAGTATCGCCCAGTACCAATGTAAGCCAGCATCCCTATCCTGATTGCCAGCCTCACCAGTGCCTGTGTCACCTAGTACCAGTGTCCTCATCGCCAGCCAGCACCAGTGTCAATGTAACCTAGTACTAGTGTCCTGATCCCCAGCCAGCACCAGTCCAAGTGTTATCTAGTTCAATTGTAAGCCAGCTGCACCCCAGCCCTGATAGCCAGCCACATCAGTACATTGCCATCTAGTACCAGTGTAAGCTAGCACCAGTGACCTGATCACAGGCCACACCAGTACATTGCCACCCAATACCAGTATAAGTCAGCACAAGTGGCGATCAACAGTCACACCATTACAGTGTCATCTAGTACTACAGTATTTTAGCACAATATAGCACTGTATAGAAACTAACGCTCCCTGCAAAGACTGTTAGTTTTCCCTAAACTACTCCAAAACACAAAAGCTGCTGGGAACCAACATTTTTATAGTGAGGGGGTAGCACATAACAAAGCCCTCATTATTGGCCTTTCTAAACCAGCTGACCTAAGTTCAAAGATCAGACAGTGCGTTCTGCTTACAAAGAAGTTGGTCTGTCGAACCACTAACCTCAAACACGCAGGATTCCCATGTAACCCCAGTGAGACAGTAAAGTCATTGGGTCGAAACCCAACCATGACACTATCTGCCTGAAGTTTGTGCATTCTCCCTGTGTCTGTGTGGGTTTCCTCCCACATTAGTAGGTTAATGTGCTCCTGTCTAAATTGGCCAGAGTATGAATGTGAGTTAGGAGCCTTAGATTTTAAGTTTCTTTAGAGCAGGGACTGAGGAGAATGTACAATATATACAGTATGTGAAGCTCTGTGTAAATTTTTGGTGCTATATACAGTAAGTACCTCAAATATATATAGAAACCCCATGGTAGACCCGAGCCTCATCCATATTTGGAACCTCTGTTTGGTTGTAATTGCTTTCTGCCTCTCATTTGGGGAGAGTTCTTCTTTGTTCTGTCTTTAAGGCAACTTTCACTAGGGTGTGAGTGGAGAATCCCCTCAACAGTGACATACACAACAAGAAAATCCTTTCAAATCCTGTCCCCAAAGCTTGCTGTGTCTACTGGTACTCAGATGCCCCAGAACATGTGCCAGATTAAAATTAGTAAGTATTTTTACATTATGTAAAGGGATCCAAAAGGCACTAGAGAATTAGCAGCTGTGGTCAAAAAGGCCAAACCATTTTCCAAAAATAAAGATCTAGCAATGTAAAATGTTTGGCATTGTGATTTTTTTGTAAGGTTTATACAGGTTATACATTTTTACATTCTTGTGCTTATGTACAATAATTGAATTGTGGTACCACTTTTGACATTGTATGGTACGTTGCATATTGTACTTTAAAAAAACTTCAATAAAATGCTAACTAATATTGTGTTTTTTAACAGAAATAATTTATAAATGAGGATCAAACTACACTTTAGGGACTATTCATATGGCTCAATATGGCTTTAATTGTGTGTGTCTTGCGCGTTGGCTTCTCCAGCAATGTATTTTCTTTTTTACCAACATACAGAGGTCTGATGACTGTGTTGTTGCTCTAACGGTATCTGTATTTTCTTATTGGTGTAAGACATGTAACAATGCAGTTATAGTAGAGTCAAACAAACTTGGTGTATTATCAGAAATGGATGCATGCTGGCTGTTCCATATTACAAAGGTTTACTTACCAGCGTGGGATCACTGAAATCTATGTCACTGTTGTGTATATATAAAAGCCTTTTAGGCTGTCTCTAGTAGTGGTGTTATTTCTGTTGGAAATGTCAGACATAGACATAGAATTCAGTCACTGATCACTCCAGGCTCAACATACAATAGCAAAAAAAATTCAATGCATAAAGTTGTATAGTTACTGTGCATATTATAATCAATGGGCATTAAGGATGTCACATACATGAGCAAGTATGAAACAGCGTCATGGTAAATAAAGCTCATTTGGGTTTTATTGGCAGCCATCCTTTGTTTGCGGTTGGTGCATTTCATAAGGTTCATCTGTATACAATTTATGTGTTACCTATTGATGTAGTGTTGTGTGTATGCAAGCACAAAATAAGTAACCAACTGGTCACCCTGGTGTTTGCTCTGTCCCATCCAGGTCAGTGAACATGGTCTGACACCAGACAAAACTCCAGGCAAAGGAGGAAATAGTGTAATGAATCCACTATGGAACTCCCAGTCAGTATTTAAGATGACTATGTTGTCTAAATATGCCAAGGTGTATTTCCTATGTAGGCATAGGGTTTTATCCATTGCTGTTTGCATTTCCAGATAGACATTCACGGCTACGGCTGTCAATCACTGGGTCCCGGCAGGTGATTACTCGCTGGTGCCTGGTGATTGCCGAGCATCTCCAACGGGAAGGGGGGGAGAACTGTTTGTAAACAAAACAGTTCTCTCCCCTGTCAGTTCCTGCACACTGCTTTGCATAGTTGTGCATAGCAGAGCCATGCAAAGCAGTGTGCTTACAGTGAAGCACAAACACACAGTCCCATAGTAAAACAAACACAGCACACAGTTAACCCTTTGATCGCCCCACATGTTAACCCCTTCCTGCCCAGTGCCTTTAGTATAGTGTCAATGCATTTTATTAGCACTGATCACTGTATTGGTGTCACTGGGGATGTCAGTGTCCCCCCCAGTGTTAGAATGCTGGCCGCAGTCCCACAATAAGTTGCTGATCGCCGCCATTACTAGTAGATTTGTTTTTTATTCCATTATATATACCACAATTTGTAATCGTTATAACTTTCATGTAAACCAATTAATTTACACGTATTGGGATTTTTTTTTAAGCAACGAAATTTATGACGAAATTTGATTTTAAAATTTTTTTTACTGGACATACTTAATAGCAAAAAGTCAAAAATATTGCTTTTTTTCCTCAAAATTGTCAGTCTTGTTTTTTTGATAGCACAAAAATTAAAAAACACACAGGCAATCAAATACCACCGCAAGCTCTGTACTCCAGCGCTTTGGGATGGACTCAGCTAGGGTTATGGTAACGTCACAGATATCCTGGAAAATGCACTCCTTGCTGCCCTCAACGGACCGGGGTAGTCCAATGTTACTGGATACAAAGGAAAACAAACAGAGGGTGCACCGGCCTAGTGCATTATTGTAAAAAATTTATTGGAAGGATAAAAAGTAAGTATCGTACTCACAATAGGCAAACAGGTCAAAGGCACATCACACTATACAGCAGTACCCAATCCACATTGCATATAAGTCCAAAAAAATGGAACCCTGGACTTCCAACAGGCTAACACTCTTCCTCAGAGCAGTTTCCCATCAGCAGTATATAGTAGTCTTGTGACTTTTATCAGTGTCCAGCAGAGCACTGGTTAAAGCTTGTAGGAGGAATTTTCAATCTCCCCTATGAGGCTGCAGGACCCCTGACCCTCTGTCTGATACTGATTGGCCCTGTGCTGATCACATGCACTCTCCCAAGATAAAAAAAACTCTCTAGCAATACACATCAAACTAAACATGTGCAGCTTGTCTCCAAGTCTCTTTTCTTGGGGACAGTGGAAGAAGGGGAGGATCAGAGAAGTCAAGATCAAACATCCTTTTTTACACAATGTGGAGGATTAACCCCTTAGGTTCCACAGTGAGTATAACAAGCATGCTTTACTGCATATACAGACTGATTTTACTGTTGTGGGTTTAGTAACACTTCAATATCAGAATAGCCTAAACAAGATATGTATGGGATGGAACCGTAAACCTTAGCCAGTAAAGAGACAGGAACCATAACTTTCCACATCTCTTCATCGCCCTGTCCATCTAAGGGCCCATTCACATTTATGGCAGTCTTTTCTGCCTCTCATTAAAGCAATCCATGGTGGATTGGATGAGAGGCAATTGATAAGTGGTGAGGAGGTGATATGTACAGTCCTAAGGTGCTGCATGCCCTCGTTCAGTTGGGTGGTAGCGGTAAAACAGCATCTTAGCCCCCTGGTGCACATGTGAATGAAGCCTAACAGAAACAATAGACTTTCTTCATGCTCTTCTATAAAAGCTGTCTGTGCATCATTTACAGTCAGAGTATACAAGTCAGGCTTATTCCATATCTGACAAACGTTAAATTACAACTTCCTTTAAATGTATAGTAATGGCCACATATAATTATACAGTATCATCATTTTGGGGAAAAAAATTATTTACTAACGTATAACATAAAATGATACTACCAATCATGAAGAATTTATATTTATTCCGATTTCCCCTGCACACAGTGAAATGTTTGCTACGAACACATTTGTTTTGCTTCACTACTTTAGTAATCTGACCCCACGGATTTTATGCTTTTTATATCACTAGAGGTAATAAAAAGAAATACATTACAGACCTGCAGAACTCCAACATAATCTGAAACTAATGGCATGTAATTGCTTATCTGCTGCTGAGATCTGTGAACAGATATATGAAATCCCTGGAACAAAACATGAACTGGAAAATAAACTGGTGTTGACGCTTCAGCTCCTTTTCACTTACACAGCAGAGCTATACGTTGCCATCCATGAAAATGAACGAAGAGCTCAAATGATATAGTCCTACATTTTTAATTCAGTTTAGCATCTTTAAAGCAGAAGACTATTTTTTTAATTGTGCCAGAAATTGACATTCACAGATTTACTACCTAGGGAGAGGATCTACCTCTCATGCAGGGGCGTCCCTAGGGTTGATGTCACCCGGTGCCGGAACACTTGGCGACACCCCCTCTCTCTCTCCCCTCTTCCCCCCCCTCTCTCTGCCCTCTTTCCCCCCTCTTTCTCTCTCTCTGCCCTCTTTCCCCCCTCTTTCTCTCTCTCTGCCCTCTTTCTCCCCCTCTTTCTCCCCCCTCTATCTCTGCCCTCCCCCCCTTTCTCTCTCTCTCTGCCCTCTTCCCCCCTTCTCTCTCTCTCTGCCATCTTCCCCCCTTTCTCTCTCTCCCCTCGCCCCCCCTCTCTCTCTCTCTATGCCCTCTTCCCCTCCCTTTCTCTCTCTCTGCCCTCTTCCCCCTTTCTCTCTCTCTCTCTTTGCCCTCCCCCTTTCTCTCTTTCTCTCTCTCTCTGCCCTCTTCCCCCCCTTTCTCTCTCTCTGCCCCCCCTTTCACTCTCTCTGCCCTCTTTCCCCCTCCCTTTCTCTCTCTCTCTCTCTCTCTCTCTCTCTCTCTCTCTGCCACCCCCCTTTCTCTCTCTTTCTGCCCTCTTCCCCCCCTCTCTCTCTCTCTGCCCTCTTCCCCCCTTTCTCTCTCTCTGGCCTCCCCCCCTTCTCTCTCTATCTGCCCTCTTCCCCCCTTTCTTTCTCTCTCCCTCTGTCCTCTTCCCCCCTTTCTCTCTCTCTCTCTCTGCCATCTTCCCCCCTTCTCTCTCTCTCTGCCCCCCCCCCCTTTCTCTCTCTCTGCCCTCTTCCCCCTTTCTCTCTCTATGCCCTCTTCCCCTCCCTTTCTCTCTCTCTGCCCTCTTCCCCCCTTTCTCTCTCTCTTTGCCCTCCCCCTTTCTCTCTCTCCCTGCCCTCTTCCCCCTTTCTCTCCCCCCCTTTCTCTCTCTCTGCCCTCTTTCCCCCTCCCTTTCTCTTTCTCTCTCTGCCCTCTTCCCCCCCTTTCTCTCTCTCTGCCCTCTTCCCCCCCCCTTTCTCTCTCTCTCTGCCCTCCACCCCCCTTTCTCTCCCCCCTAACTACTACATGAAGCTGCAGTGCTGTCACCAGGGTCGGGGGATTACACACTGACCTGCTGCATACTCTGCCCACCCCTCCAGCTCTCCAACTTCAGCACCCATGGCAGGGATGTGGACCCGACCCTGCTGAAACTCTGAGGAGAAGAGGTGTCCGAAGTGCCTGCCTCCCTCACTGTCCATCCCCTCAAGGCTTGCTTATTTCAGCAGCGACACATACAGGGATGGACTGAGCTTCTCATGGGGCCCTTTAGTGACCCTGGGCCCTCGATCAGTCCGCTCCTAGTGGAGCGGGTCCAGTGTCACCTTGTGCAAAAGGTGTCACCCGGTGCGGCGCAAACCCCCCGTACCTGCCTGGGGACGCCTGCTGTCATGTACAGACTACAGATGCTGGCATCTCCAAAAAAGCATACACATCTAGTGCTGTGTGATTAATTGCATTCGTATACCCCTGGACCTGAAAGCATTAAGTTACAAAACTGGAGTTCCTTATTTTAAGATGAGCTGTGTTTTGTTTTCAGTCTATGTATACATACATTTATACATATATACATTACTATTACCAACATATCAACCACTTGCCCTCCTGAGGATTTACCCCCCTTCCTGACCAGGCCATTTTGTGCATTACGGCGCTGCAATACTTTAACTGAGTAAGTATCGTACTCACAATAGGCAAACGGGTCAAAGGCACATCACAATAAACAGCGGTGTCCAATCCACATTGCATATAAGTCCAAAAAAACGGAACCCTGGACTTCTAACAGGCTAACGTGTTTCGAGATCTCAACCTGGTGGCTCTGAGGAAGAAGTCGAGACCTCGAAACGCCTTGGAGGCAAGCTGCACATGCTCAGTTTGGTGTGTATTTCTATAGTGTTTTTTTTTTCTTGGAAGGGTGCATGTGATCACAGCAGGGCCACTCAGCACTGTCCAGACAGAGCGTCAGGGGTCCTGCAGCCTCAAAGGACAATCAGGGGAGAATTAAAACCCCTCTTACAAGCTTTAACCAGTGCTCTGCTGCATACTGATAGAAGTCACAAGCAGGGGCAGACAGACTACTCATAGGGCCCCTGCGCAATAGGGGATCATGGGGCCCCTGCGTCCTTGCCCACACTCAAAGCACACCCAAAAAAAGCCTATAAAGGGTACCAGGGGCATTTCATGGGGCCCCCTACTGACCCTGGGCCCTCAGGCAGTGCCCGAGTGCTCGAATGGTCAGTCTGCCCCTGGTCACAAGACTGCTGTATACTGCTGATGATAAAGGTATTCAGCAGTTTATCTTTACTAAATTAATTGAATTTCCATGATGTGTGTACTGTGGGAGACCAGATATAGTGAATGCAGGCTCCTGGGTTTAAAAACACTTTTGGCAAATAATTAATTTTCGACTCTACTGCAAATTTTTTACTAAAAGGATCTGGCTGGTAAAATCTCTTTTTGTTTCAGACTGACAATGGAAGTCACTGACTTGCAATTTATAGCAGTGTTGACAACCTGTTATGTTATCCTCCTCAGTTGGCCTTTGGGCTGTTTATCAGGTCTTCCAAATAGGCAGTCTAAAGCCAGCCATAGATGGATCAAATCTCAGGTGGTTCAGCAGGGACAAGCAGAGATTCGATTCATCTATGGGCAGGCTAGTGGTACTGAAGTTGATCCATCAATCGACTTCAGCACAGCCAGCTTGTTGGATTTTTTTCATGCAATCAGACACTGATAGAAGTCACTAGACTGCTCTAACTGCTGATGAGAAAAGGTATTTAGCAGTTTATATTTACTAAAATAATTGCATTTCCATGTTCTGTGTACTGTAGGAGACCAGATATAGTGAATGCAGGGTCCTGGGTTTAGTTACACTGTAAGAAAAGTTTTCTGGTCCTTTAATTTGCATAGATATAGCACCTCTAGATAACATTGTCTTAATTTATACTTACTTAATGTGTTTTATTTATTTCTTATTGATAACTATTTATTTATTTATCCTTGTCCAGTAATGTAGAAATGAATTTCGTTTTTTTGCACAAAGTAGTATGTGGATTGATAGTTTTTGATGTAATTCATTAGTGGCAACACCAGATTGGTAAATTGAGAGTTTGTATGAATGGCATATAAACAGCATAAAATATGGAGTCCGGACTGCTGCCTTATGACTTCCAGTGCTGAATCGCATTGAGGCGGGACTTCCGGTTGTTAACTTTACTTCTGCTGACATCATTTCTGGTGGTTTAAATGCACACTGACTCCAAGACATTTCAGAGCAGCAGTGGTTTCTTACAATCTGGTTGGATGGTCATACTGGGAGCCTGGGAATGGCACACCATATGTAACTGCAAAAAACATGCTCTCCCAGTATGCTAGATGTAAATGGGGCCTGAAAGTGAAATTAGTATGTTTACACTAGAACAATGACAGCTGAGTGTCTGCACCTACCATATACTATGCAATATGTACATTCTCAGTACAATGTCCATTAGATTTTCCAAAACTATGTAAAAGGAGAACCCACCTCAATAATCCATTCAATTTGGATTTATCAAATCAGACAGGCCCTTGTATTACATAGTTGTTTGTACAATCTCCTTTAGATCTACCATCAGATTGTACAATGTATGGCCAATCTAAAGAAACAAGTAAGAAAGTGGGCAGGAATAAAGAAAAGGTGATATAGTAACACGGGACCTGTGGTCTAGAAAGGTAAAACACACTCTATTCTGTGATGCAGTAAGGCAGTGCATGATGGCATATGAAGTTTTTTGGATGGACGCATGATGATTATTATGAAGAGTGAAATTCTGCCTGAAAAGGTGAACTTTATGCCTGGCCCTGGCTGAAATTGGCCAAATTAGTGATAATAATTAAAATCAGATCTGTGGAGTTCTCTAGGAGTCCCAAAACCTAGGACTTTTGTTGCTCTGTCATTTGGTCAGTAGTAAGGCCTACACCTTACTGTTGGTCTGTGAGACTATCCATAACATTCTGCACCAATATGGAAGGTATGGAAGTGTAGGACCGTCTAGTGTGCTACTAGAATAGTGTACTGTGCTGCAGGTAAAATCATTGTGTATGACTCATGGTAACTGTGTGCGTCTGTGACTGAGGTCGGGTTATTACAGGTCAGCTGGATGACTTAACAGGCTGTGGCTCTCTCTCCACCTCCTGACTCTGGAGCAAGGGCGGACTGACCATTTGGAAACTCGGGCACTGCCCGAGGGCCCGGGGTCAGTAGGGGGCCCCATGAGATGCCCCTGGTACCTTTTTCATAGGCTCTTTTGAGTTTGGGCAAGGACACAGGGGCCCCATGATCCCCTATTGCCCGGGGATCCCATGAGTTGTCAGTCCGCCCCTGCTCTGGAAGACCATAGAACCTTCCAGAAGTCATTAAGTAGGAAGGGGTGGAGACCTAATCTGCATGTTTATGAGAGTCTGGCCAATCCCAAGTTTGGAGGCCCTGATAGAGTGGTGGATTGCCCCATAAATATGGGAGAGTCAGGCTGACAGGAGGAGTCAGGTGGAAGATGGAGTGCTGAGGACACTATCGCTGCGTGGGATGGACTGAGACCTGGAGCAGTGGGAGCAAAGAGGACAGAGTGAGTACATCAACACACCCTGGAATCCACAAGGGGAAAGACTGCCACATGTAGCAATAGCAAGCTTTCAAAGGACAGCACATGGCTCAATCCTTTATCCTTGTCCAGGGAGATCTTCAGAGCAGTCAGGAGGGATGGTAGTATCTGTAGACTGTGAAGCTGGGAGCAGTTCTATAGGGGCGAGGAGACATCTCTGTATGTAGAAGCTAAGCTGATTTTAAGGGGCTGCTAGTTCCTCGCTGTAAACGGCTGATCCACAAAGACTGACGGCTTTCAAGGAAAAGAGCAGTCCAGGATCTGTTTTTGTACATAGGAAGGATGTTGTCTCCCCTTCATCAATTCAAGCCAAACTGGGCATCCCATAATCCCTATGTAGCCTATTGTAATGTTATTACTTGTAACACGTTGAAATGGACATTAGATGGTGGTGGTCTGCCATTCAGGGTCACTCACATGGACAGAACAGCCCTCTGGAACTTGTATGCTCTATAGCAGGACCAGGGGCAGACTGACCATTTGGAAACTCGGGCACTGAACGGGGGCCCGGGGTCAGTAGGGGGCCCCATGAGATGCCCCTGGTACCTTTTTCATAAGCTTTTTTGAGTTTGGGCAAGGACAAGGGGCCCCATGATCCCCTATTGCCCGGGGGCCCCATGAGTTGTCAGTCCGCCCCTGAGCAGGACTCAGCTGGTAAACAGGACAGTCAGGGACTACATTTCCCAAGGGAGGTGGCATGCGGATGGGGGTATTTAAATATCAAAGCCCGGGAGATTGGCCAGAAGAATGCGGTGAGAGACAGAAAGAGAAAGAGGTATGCTGATGGCTGAAGTGCTGAACTAGGCCGCGGAGCTGCAGTTGGAGAGAGAGGAAGAGCGGAAATTGCCTACTGACCACTTAGTCTGCCACGCTGCCCAGCAGGCCAATCTGACAGCAGGAGAATAGATGGGACACCAAGTCTGAGCAAGAGAGTCCCTGAACAGACCCTGTTTGCAGAGAAAGACAGACTGCTACGTACGATCTGCCAGACTACCTAATCAGGTGAGAGAGACCCATGCATCCACTAACCAAGTGAATACTGACAGTTTGCCACCTCAGCTATCTACCTACACATAGTTGTGAACATTACATGTAATTGCAGCAGTTTTCGGCCTAGTTCTCACAGCTACCATCGTTGAGATACATCTACATTGCAGTTTTTGTATTAGCAGACCGTAGCATGTACAGTGCAGGCCAGGATACAGCAGTGCCTCTGAAACAACAACTTACCCTTCTTCAACAGAGCAGGATTCCCATTACTGTTAACTTTTGCCCTTTGCTATATAAAGGAAGCTTTCTTTGCCTATAGACATTCATGCAATTGCTGCTATCCATTACTGCAAATCTGCCCCATGTTGAGTGTTATACAGGGGGCCCTGCATTAATTCACTACCACCAAGAGAAAAAGTGTTAACTCTTGTTCCTTCACTATTTCTGTGTCACCATCCCAAGGAACTATATTATACATCTCAACTAAATACCAACTGGGCCCCAACGAGCATGCAGAAAACATTGTAGTGTTCTTAAAGGGACAGTGCTCAATTTCAACTGAGAATTCACTTTCTTTCACATCTAAGCCTTGTCATCTAGTTCTGAGGACCCACAGTGAGCTTACCTGTTTCTTGTTAGTTGTTTTCTGCTCACTGGGGATTCAGCAGTTTCCTCATATTCGAAGACATGTATTATTTCTGAAAGCAGGCCTGCTAACAGTTATTGCTGGTTTATGGTGAATGTTGTTAATTTTGCTTGTAATTACCAAGAGTGGTTATATTTGCTGCATATATCAATGTCATTTTGTTCTTTTAACCAAGTTACCTTTAATTTCAACATAAACATCACATTGGTTTACACTAACTTGGTCACAGGAGCATGGTGGTGTCAGCAGAGGTTGGGTTTGCCACAAGAGGTTCAGATTGACAGGGAACCCAAAACAAATTACTAAGCAACTCTTAAGGTGGTAGTGGTACATCTATTTCCTGATCCAAGTTATTTCTCCTTAATAAAATAACAAAACCAAGCTCATATGCCTGTTGCCTGGCTGTGCAGACCTTAGGGGTTCCCACAACACAGCAGCCCTCACGAGCATAGCTCTACAGAAGGAAGGATAGTACTGGCCGGAGTCACAGCTCCCCAACTCAAGTCAGGTTTTGCATAATAAACTCCTCCATTTTGGGGCTCCAGGTGGTTGACCTGGAAAAAAGTACCTCAATAACTGGTTAGATTTCTTCTGACCTGCAGCTCCAAAATTGTATATCATATATGTTTGTGCATGTTTACTGGTATCTCCTGTGTTAGATTGAGTTTTCTATTTTTAGTAGGGATGATCTGTCACATTGTAACCAGGTGCATGATAGTAATGCATAATATTAATGTATAATAGTCATTCTTTGCTTATTTTGCTTTTCTTTTCTATCTCATTTCCTTGTTGAAAGCAGCAGAAGATCTAAAGAATGCCATTGCTGTAGTTGATGGACCTATGTTCTATATCAGATCAGATTCCCAAGATGAAAATGAAGAAAAATAATATCATCAATCATGTGAACTCCATTGGAATTGATTTATTTTGATAAATGATGTTAAAGTGTTTTCACATATTCTTCAGCATTATGGCATGAGAAAATAATTACAGAAACAAATCCGTAAACAAAGACATGCTGGTGATAATGGTTGATATTGTCATTTATGATTACATTAGGCATGTGAAATGATGTTGCAGACACAAAGAAGGAGCTCATATGACTCAGAATTAGTGATGGATGAATCAATTACATGATCAGAGGCATACTAGACCAGTATACTTGAAATTTTTCCTGCACCTGTGCTTGGTCCTTGCTCTTCCACCTTTTCCAACAGCCAGACAGCATGAGTAAGTTAGGTGGGTACTTATAAAACCCCAGGATACTCTATTTCTACATTACCAATTCCAGGATGCCCTTTTTTTATTAATTTATGTCATTTTGGTTGATTTTTGCAATGCCTGACTACAGAAAATGCAAGTAAAAGGTCCTGCACCTTATCTAAAATCATAGCCACAGGAAAACCACATAGTGATATGCAGTCCTCGGCACGGGAAAACACCCAGTGGTTTCCAGTGCATGGGGGTGCCCATGGAGAATTAATGGCACCCCTGTGTGTTTGCTAACATGAGCCTATTTTTGATGCGGGCGCAGGAAGGCAAGCAATTTCCATGTATCTAACCCTATATTACTATTTAAAATCTCAGCACTAATTTTTAGAACAAGGAAAGTGGAATTTAAAGGTTAAATGTGAAAAACATTGGACATTCACCCCCAGCATTACAGAAGTGAAAACCTGGCAACCAGAGGGTGGGGTTTGCTAACTGGCAGTTTTTCAGTTAGGTTTCTGGGAGTCCAAATGACCGACAGGCGCAACAAAATAATGAACATTTTACAAAGTTTCATAGCTTTTTCATTACCTACTGGAGCCCCTTGACTGCACATGCCATTTTCTGGAAAATGTGAACTTAGCCTTTAACCACTTGCCCTACAGAGGATTTACCCCCCTTTCTGACCAGGCCATTTTTTGCGTTACAGCGCTGCATTACTTTTTTTGGAGGAGAGAGAATGCTGAGTTGCATCCAAAGAACACCATACCTACTGTGAAGCATGGGGGTGGCAACATCATGCTTTGGGGCTGTTTCTCTGCAAATGTACAGGACAGAATGAATGGGGCCATGTATCGTGAGATTTTGAGTGCAAACCTCCTTCCATCAGCAAGGGCATTGAAGATGAAATGTGGCTGGGTCTTCCAACATGACAATGATCCCAAACATACCGCCCGGGCAACGAAGGAGTGGCTTCGTAAGAAGCATTTCAAGGTCCTGGAGTGGCCTAGCCAGTCTCCAGATCTCAACCCCATAGAAAACCTTTGGAAGGAGTTGAAAGTCCGTGTTGCCCAGTGACAGCCCCAAAACATCACTGCTCTAGAGGAGATCTGCATGGAGGAATGGGCCAACATACCAGCAACAGTGTGTGCCAACCTTGTGAAGACTTACAGGAAACGTTTGACCTCTGTCAATGCCAACAAAGGATATATGACAAAGTATTGAGATGAACTTTTGATATTGACCAAATACTTATTTTCCACCATAATTTGCAAATAAATTCTTTCCAAATCAGCCAATGTGATTGTCTGGATTTTTTTTCTCATTTTGTCTCTCATAGTTGAGGTCTACCTATGATGCCAATTACAGGCCTCTCTCATCTTTGTAAGTGGGAGAACTTGCACAATTGGTGGCTGACTAAATACTTTTTTGCCCTACTGTACGTGATCTTGTGCACCTGTGCCAACCTGTAGCAGTACTTCTGCTGTAGGGCAGATGGGAAGTGGTTAATTTTCCTTACCTGTGGCATTAAAAGTGGAATGTAGTTTGGTAAATGTGAACAATTACACTGTTTAGATATTTAAAAGACAGGATAGTTATTTCATGTACATTTGCTGTATATTGCCTGCGGTCACTAGGGGGGTAGGGGACTTTAAGGTAGGCATATCAAACTGGTGTTTTTCGGCCACTCACCCCTTTGCTTTAAGATTTAAATTTAATATTAAATGTTAAAGTGATCCTGTAAAGAAAAATAAGTTAAAACTAAAGGCTTCTATAAGACCTTCTAAACAAGTCCCTAATCCATGTGATGCACAAGCCTCATAAAGTAAACTTTCCCTGGCTGAGCTAAATCCTCCTTCCTATGTCTCCTACACTACCCCTCCCAGACACTGCAGATCACAGAACGGTTTCAGCAACAGAGACAGTACTGTCAGTCCAGAAAGCAGTGGACAGGACTAGGTGTGACCACCTGCTGCCTGACAAATTACAGGCTCATGAGTCAGCAGTGACAATGTTCATATACACACCCCCTGCAATACTTTTTCATCCCACTGTAGTGCAAGCTGGCACAGCCTATATGAGAGTGGCAACTCTGCTCTGAATTCAGGAGCAGTGCCGTAGTGTTGCCACATCATCATAGAAGGTTGCTTTCACTGGTAGGTTCAATAGGTGTTTGTGGGACTTTGCATGGGGATTAGGAGACACTGTAGGTGCAGATGCTCCTATAATTAGGTTCTACAGTACATATTTTTAACAGGAGGTTATAGGTATACTTTAACCTTCTGGCAGCAGGTGTGTTAAATCTTCACATTTTTGAAGAGCTTTGAGATGCTGCTGCTATCCAGCTCTTCTGTGTGTATCATATAATGTATCCCCAACTGAGTTCTGCAGTGACTACTGATGACCCCTAAGTCACTACTGCATCACTTAATGTGGTATTAATCTCCAAACCAAAAATGTATTATATTGCAGCTTACCAATCATTGGGCGTGTTAGCTGTATTAATTTTTCTTTTTAGGCTTTTTTTCTCTTTGTTTTCCCTAGCTGATCTGGCCAGTAACACACCTCTGGTATTAGTGATTCACCACTCTGGGTGGAGGAGCACAGGGGGCAGATTTAGACAGCAGCATTGTCAGTTTGGGGGGGGTGAATGTTAGATGTAGTAGCAGATTTAAATACAGTCATAAATTAAAGCCAAATTAGAGATAATATTTTAAAATCAGTTGCAGCTTTAATTTTCCTTTTGGGATAAAGGTTTTAAATAAACAAATAAAAGCTAGTGTTAAATGGTTTGTCTCATTCATGTAACTGCAAGACAGCTTGTTCTGTTGTCAGATAGAACTTACTGGCTGGATCCCCAGATGACAATAGAAGAAATAAAAACAAATGCAGCCATTACATATAAGAATTGGTAAGCTGCAATATGATAAATCTTTGCTTTTGGGTTTATTACTGCTCAAGAAGAATTTCCAAACTATAGCCTGAGAAATTCAAATATTTCTTTTTACATTTGAAAACTTCATTGTAATAAACTTTGATAAAGCACTTTCAGAAGTCTAACCTTCAAATACTATTTAAAATGTCAATGCTAAGATTTAGAACAGAAAATGCGGACTTTGGTAATGATCCTTGCCTGTAACATTTAAAGTAGAAAGTGCATAAAACTCATTAACATAGTTTAATAAATGTGAAAAGTGACAGTTTAAATATTTAAAAGGCAGGTTTAGTTCTTCATGTTTAATTGCTGCAGTATTGGTTTAAAGAATACATGACATGTCGAAAACGTAAGGCCTACAATTACTGAATGGACTATAAGGCAAGCATTTTAAACTGGTGTTTTTTGGCCTTCATTTAAAGTGTAGGTAAAGTCCAAACATTTTATCTAGTTTTTGATAGAGTGGGGAAGGCTTAAAGTATATTTCCACTTTTGCTGTCAAATTTGAGACATCCCCATCATATGTTTGTTATGTGTTCCCATTCAGATTAAAGATTAATTAAAAGCAAATTGTTATTTTAGTTTTTGAATCAAGTGAAGATAAATTAGAATACCTGTTAGTTTTTATTGCTGTCTTTTCTCCTTTAGGGAGTTTCACTATCTCTATTTGTCTTGTTTACCATTACCGCCGTGGTAGTTCATTGAGAACTACAAGCTGACAGCTGCAATAGCTGTTGGGACTTGTACTTCATTCATTCACAGAACTCAGCAGAGCCCCGCACAGCCGAGCTGTTTTTAAAAATTGACAGCTAATATAGGGAACTTGTCCCCCTACTTCTATCACGGGGGGGTGATCGGCCAGCGGCCACAGCGGTTTTAATAAGTTAAATGTTCCGCGCTAAAAACGGGCAGAACATTTAACATGTTCCCAAAGGTGAACTTATCATTTTAAACAATAAGTTCACCTTTTAAGAAAATAAATGCAGGTAAAATAATGTGCATTTGCTGTTTTTGTTTTAGGAGCCTGAAAGCATTGCACCAGCAGATCACTGGTGCCATGCAGGACTCCTGAAAACTGTCAGTGTAATCTGTCTGCCCGTGCATCGTACAGGCAGGCATTTCTACACTGATAGGAACTATCAATGAACTGCCACAGCACTCAACAGTGCAGTGGTAGTTCACTGAGAACTACAAGCCGACAGCCACAAAGGCTGTTGGTACTTGTAGTTTCCCTTTACAGAACTTGTTTTTTTTCAATTGTGACCGCTAGGGGGGGGGAGATCACAATGGGGATCTTCTAAATATGGGTGTAACATGTTACAAAAGGTCAACTTATCCTTTAACCCCTTGATGCCGACATCACACAGATATGCGGCCTCACAGAACTGGGCTTTTTTCTGTGGGTCTGCATATTTGCGTACCTGTCTTTGTGCTGGGAGCGCGCCGCACAGCGTGCTCCCAGCACAAAGACCGGGATGTCACTGAGAACCCCGGGTACCATTCTAACGATCGGGTCACATGATCGCTGTGATAGCCTCTGATTGGCTATCACAGTGATCAGTCCCTGTACAGCTTGGCCCCCTTGTTTTTTTTTTTCTCTCGTTGAATGGAGGAGAGAGATACATTGTATCTCTCTAACTCCTGGCATGGGGGGGGGGGGGGGGAATGTTTGTTAAAAAAAAAAAAAGATAAATAAATAATAAAAAATAAAATAAAAAATAAAGAAAAAATACCTAGATCAAGGTTTGATCTAGTTCAGTGCCAGGGTAACTGTTTGGGTCAAGGTCAGGGTCAAAGGTCAAGGTCAAGAGGTCAGGGTCAAAGGTCGGGATTTTTTATTTGTTTTTTTAATTGGTATTAGTGTCAGTGTGTTTTGGGTAAAAAAAAAACCCACAAAAAAACAAAATGTGCACTATTGTTTCTGGGCTGTACTACGGGTACAAACAACAAATAACATACACATATATGGCATCGTCAAGAACTGGAAAATTTATTTTGGGTTGTTCTATGGTGGTAGGTTATGGTAGTAACAAGAAACACACAGCAAAATTAAAAAAAATATATTCTTTTTACTATTCTAGGCCAGTTTTTCTTTGATAATAAAAAAAAAAATCAGGAGATATCCATTACCATATACCACCAAATGAAAGCCCAATTTGTCCTGAAAAAATGCGGTATAATACATCTGGATGTACAAAGTAGTTGTGATGATATGTACGGTTTTACTAACACATACCAACGTTGCAAAATTCTACTTAGGCATTAAGATTTGTTTTACCCTTAGGCGTGAAGGGCTTAACTTATACATTCATTATATATTCACTAAGTGCTAAGTGTACCTATAAAATTACCTAAAATCTAATTGTCTCCTGGTGGTTAACACACTTGACTGTCATTATTGCTCTTTGCAATGTATTATTGGATAATCCTGCGGCAGTCGAATAAATGACTTCATTCTAACTTATTTTAGTGAATGGCTATGTACACTCATCAACGTGGCAGTGTTATACATGCCATAAACATTCTTGCTATGATGAAATATGGTGCTTGCAGTGATATTTGTTATCATTTATCACAGTATGAACTACATTAACAGCAAGTCATGAATTCCTGTATCTTACTAGGTTAATATAATTAACCTAATAAAATTACTACCTAAAAGGCCATGAATACATTAAGCTTGTTAGACTACATTAACTCTAATCATTCCATCAGCTTCCTTCATATCTAATAGGAAATGACTTTAATAGAGCACAGTTACATTTTCACTGCATTAGTTTTCTCCAATACATAATAATAAAGTTATTATTTAAAATTAAGGTCATGAATGCATTAACTCATTTCTCAGCACTGCCCTTTCTTCTGTTTAATTAAAGCGAGTTAAAGATGAAAGAATTCATGAAATAAATGATCCAAGAAACCGTTTTTCTAAAATACCCCTGTGATCAGAAGGCACTAATATCTATCTCTCCAGGATACAAGAACAATCTGAAGTGATGACGAAGAAACACACCTGATATATAATAAAAAAATACCTTTGAGTATATTTTTTATAAGTATTTCTTGTCTTGCAGAATTCAATTATTTGCCATCATGATCATTATCTTCATGGAGTGCAGATGTCTTTTTATTCCAGGCTTTTCCATTTGATGAATAAAGCTGGCCATACACTGAACAAAATTTGCCTTGTTCAACTGAAGTCAAAAGGGCATGCAAGAAAAGTTTTGGCAATCAGCGGCTACAGCCACTAATCAGTACATTCTGAAAGTGGAAGTACAATGTCTCCGTGGGGGGATTCCTCCATCTACCTCATTGTGGATGGAGGAATCTGTTTTTTTTTTTTTTTGCTCAATCCACTTGTTCTCACTGTCTAGGTGGGATGCAGGAAGAGAGTACCAACTTTTACAACTTAGTTGCATGCTTGTTTCAGGTCAGTCTCTCACGTGGTAGGGAACTTGGAGGAAAGGAGAGGGTCAAGATCTATGGGAATAGGGATATTGCCACAAATACATTAAATCTATTTTGCACATTGCCCAGCAATTTTTTTTGTATAAATATGGGATATGGAGAGTATAATAGGAATCTGGATGGCATATAGCAGGAAACTCAATGTGGAAGTAGTAAAATAGTTATCAGGAGTATATATTCACACAATAATGCTCACAAATAGTTATACAAATTCAGATTACCTGCAGATACAAAAAAATACTCACAACATTAAAAAAAATGTTTTTCCAAACTATCGCATGGAAGTTTAAAGGTAAAGTTTAAATATGGCAATTTCTATGTAGTTACATTGGTTTCATTAGTTACATTGGTTCAACTTGGACCAATGTAAATATATGTCGTACCTGTGAGATCCCTGTGGAAACTGGAAATCACAGCAGTAGGTACCAGTATAAGTATGTAAGTGTCATACCTGTGGGATTGCACCTCCACTAGCTTCTGGGTCCATGCATTGAGAACTCAGGAGGTTGGTCACTTGGTATGGGCACCATTCAGAGAACACTTTGCATCCATTGAGAAA
Source organism: Staurois parvus (assembly GCF_062004578.1). Classification (NCBI taxonomy): domain Eukaryota; kingdom Metazoa; phylum Chordata; class Amphibia; order Anura; family Ranidae; genus Staurois; species Staurois parvus. Next base: position 5,021,984 of record NW_028317961.1, on the reverse strand, counting down.
ATTCAGACTGTTCCCTAGATGGGTGCCCGTTCTGAGCTGGCAACCTTCTGAATTCAGCAAGCAGCAGGGCAGCTGCTTGGCACAGGAGTGGCAATTACAATAGCAGCCATGCCTACAACAGGGATTTCCAGCTTCCAGGGGGATCGGGCAGGTATGGTATATCCCTAGACCAATTTAACTAAAAATGACCATACCTAAACTATAGCACTGAAGCAGACGTATGTCATAATCAACCTAAAAAAGATATTGTATTCTAAGAAATGTTAGTTGATATAGAGGTTAACTAGGTATATGTAAGGTTAAACCCTTACATATACCCAGTGAAGTGACTGGCCTCAGGTGATACACAGAGATGAAACAAATCATCCTACATAAGCTGTACCTGTTTATCTACAGCCATCTGTCCCCTACATCTATTCAAAGTGCAGAATTTACACAGGATCTCTGAGCTCTGAAAAGCGGGGGGCGGGGAGTTTCATCAGTGAGGAGAGCTCTGAGAGGTGGTTGGAGGGGAGATACACACCCCTCCCTCCACACAGCACACAGGAAGAGTGCCAAGGCTGTCAATCTGCTGGAGGTCCCTCCCCTGTCACCATTTTTCTCTTGGTGTCAGGAAAACTTGTCAGAAGTGATTCATGCTGATAGCAGAGGAACAAAGCAGCAGCCAGAAATAACACTTGGTGCTCTTAATTGACAAGTACACATTACAGAGGGATATGCTTTGTTCATATTTCATGTGTGAGGTTTACAACCACTTTGACCACTTGCCCTCCAGAGGATTTACCCCTCTTCCTGACCAGGCCATTTTTTTTTGCGTTATGGCTCTACGTTACTTTAACTGACAATTGGGCAGTCATGCAACACTGCAGCCAAATGAAATGTATGTCCTTTTTTTCCCCATGAATAGAGGTTTCTTTTGGTGGTATTTGATCACTTGTGCATTTTTTTATTTTTTGTGCTATAAAAAAAAAGGCTGACAATTTTGAGAAAATAATATTTTATACTTTTTGCTATTTAACCATTATGTCCTGTAAAAAAATTAAAAAAATCACATTTCATCATAAATTTCAGCCAAAATGTATTCTGCTACATGTCTTTGCTAAACAAAATCACAATACGTGTAAATTAATAGTATTACGTGAATGTTATAGCGTTTACAAATGGCGGTATATATACTGGGATTTTTTGTTTTTTTTACTAATAATGGCGGTGATCAGTGACTTATAGCCGGACTCCGGTGGGCATTCTGACACTGGGGGGAACTGACTTGGTTTCACTGACATCCCCAGTAACACCAATACAGTGATCAGTGCTAACAAAAAGAACTGACACGGTACTAATGGCAGGAAGTGGTTAACATGTGGGGCGATCAAAGTGTTAACTGTGTGCTGTTTTACTGTGTACTGTGTACTGTGTTAGTGCTTTCAGCGGTACACACACTGCTTTGTATGGCTCTGCTATGCACAGCTATACAAAGCAGTGTGCAGGAGCTGACAGGGGAGAGAACTGTATTGTTTACATACAGTTCTCTCCCTCCGTCGGTAATGCAAAGTGATCACTGGGTGCCGGTGAGTAACGGTGATTGATAGCCAAGGCCACGAATAGCAGTGCTGGTAGGGCACACGCGTCTTGCACACGACCCCTACCCAGAAAGGCAAATTCAATATACATGATTTTGCACACCCCTGCCGCCTTGAAGCAGTATATCTGCTATAGGGTGGCGGGAAAGAGGTTACCAATAAAAAGCTTTTGTTTTTTGGGTTCTATTTGAATATGACTGCAGTTAGATAAATGCTCATCAAAAAAGTAGCAATATCTGTTTATTCTACATACTTTTTGACTGAAATACAATTTATTGTATTTTGCAGCCTAATAAGTTGTACCTATACCCAAGCTAGTGATGAGTTAGGGAATGTACAGATATTTATGCTGATTTATATTATATATGGTTTGCTGACAACTTTGATCATGCTCAGCTGCCTTGGATTCCTGAGGCATACCCTCAAGCCACTTCACTACAGGATATTCAGAGAAATAGTTGATAATAATTACTACAGGCATCAAGCCGTGTTTTTAAAAGGAAATTTGATTTAGGGAATGTATGTATGCTGCCACACTTCTCTTTTTGAAAATGTTAGTTGCCTGTCCACCAAAATTATGCATTAGAAGGCCTTCCTAATCAATTTGCACTCAATCACACAGGCCCTTGCACTTCATAGTTGTTGGTAGATCTAAAGGAGATTGTACAATCAGATTGCATGGCGAGCTTTAGTCCTATACACTTACAAAAAAAATGGTCCATAAGCTGCCTTACGTAAAAATGGTCATAAGGTGTTGTGATTAGTTCAATGTAAATATGGTAGTCACCAGAGATTCAAAACATTTTATCATATTTCTGAACTGCATCCAATTTCATTACATGAGCATCTGCTGCATCCCGCAATTCATTTGTTTGTCGTTTATTTTCAGCCTTCACAAATAAACTGGCTGCTATTTGCATATTCTAACATTGCTTAATGAGACTAGCACAACATACTGTTTATTACAACCAGTGTATATTTTATATTTTATTCATATGATTCCTGAAAAGAAATGATGTAACAGATGGATGGGATTTTGTTTGTAATGCAGTTTTAATTTATAGTTTTCATTCATTTTTCCTTACAGTGTTACTGAACTGGGATTCCTTCCCATGACAATTTAAATTGTATGAATCCAGATATCCTGTTTGTGACAGTATCAACTATGAAAAATGTATTCCAGAAACTATTTGGATTGCATATTTACATTGGTCCAGCTTGGCACAATATAAAAAAGCATATCTCATAGCTGATAGGCTGCTGTGAAAACTGGAAATCACTGTATTTGGTGGAACTACAATAATAGCTGTAATTTTCCAGGTCCTGCTGGGTTTCTGTGGGGACCGCTTCCCCTCTGCAAACTGACCACAGGGAGTGGCTCACTTGACACTACTGTTATTGAATGAGTTGTATTTTTTTCAGCAATTACAAGGTGTTTTCTGATTAGACAAGGTGACCTCAGGACATCCACCTTATCCAATCAGAGAATGGCCTGTATTCTTTGAAAAATATACATGGTGTTCTATGAATGGCAGCAGTGCCAAGGGAGCAGTCCCCTGTGGCCAGTGTGCAGATGGAAAGCCACTCGGTACCCCCGGATAATTGTGTGCATTGGTGCACATGCTCAATGACAGCTAAATGACATCCATAGGAGATTCTAACTATTGCTGATCTTCTGAAAATGCTCATCCACTGGCTGTCCTGATGATTCAAAACTTTGCAAATAACTGAACTAGAACAAGAATGCAGAACGCTGTTCTGAAAGTATGACTCCACCCTGACCTCAGAGACAGTAAAACAACTAGCATTAGAAGGAGGTAACAAATAGCAAACAATGTATTTTATGGCTGGTGTCTTGAAAGCAATTCTGTTGAAAAGATGAAACTTAAATAGTGCATTGAACATCAATGGCCTTACTCCTCAGTCCTGTTTCCAGAGACTTCTTTCCAAGCCATCCAGCAGTGTAATGGATCAAAGTCACTGTTTCCTGTATGAGTCAAGCTACTTTCCTGTCTTAAGCTGGCCATAGATGGATCAACTCTCGACCAGTTCAGCAGGGATTGATCCATCTAAGAGCAGGCTGATTGTACTCAAGTCAATCCATCAATCGACTTGGATACAACCAGCCTGTTGGATCTTTTACATAGGATTACTGCCAATGGCAGTGCCATAGCTGCTAGCAGTAATCATTGTGTTCTACTGGCCAGGAAGTCTTCCTGCCAGCAGAACACAATTGCGCTGTGGGAGGGACTCCCCCATCAACAGACTGTGGGGGTATTGAGCGATTTTCTTTCTTTCCACCCATGGTGGAAGAAAGGAAAATTGAATCATCATTGGCTTGCTTTAGGGACCAGGCATTTTTTCCTGCTTGTTATCTTTCTTGGGCCCTGGTCCCCTCATTACCCTTATGCACATACAGTATAATTACAAGTACAGCATGGGATTATTTACATTGTTAAACTATAAACAGGGTTGGATTATGATTTAGCAATGTAATGAAACTAAAATGACAAAGAAAGCCCCCACAGCTGTGAAGGGTATTTAGTTAATAAAATGGCCTGGGGTTCCCTATTTTATTCCAAATAGGCATGTGGCCTGAGAGTGCAAAGAGAGTGTAGTAAGCATGCAACCCCTTCTTTCCATCATACCAGGCCACATGCCATTTGAGCAAAGCCCCCTTCCATTACAAAGTACCATTTCCCCAATGTTAAGGGACTTTTACCTTTGTGTGCCCCAAAATAAGAGGTGGGGATAACTATAAAATGAATGGACTTTGTAATTTGGCAGCCCCTTTTCTAATAAGGTGGTGATCGTAAATCCTCTCCTCCTGTGGGAATGAGTACAAGTGTACCTATTACCCATTCCCACAAAAAGTTGAAAGGAAAAAAAAACCAACACAGAATTGAAAATGCTTTAATAAAAGAAAACACAAACACATACTGACTTTTAAAATAAGACTTATTAATGTCCCAAAAACTAACTCCAGCATCAGTTGTGGTGTCTAACGGTGCATTCATCAATGAAGTCATCCAGCTAGGTAATCCACATCAATCACAGTGACTCATGGCCTGCCAATCCGTACACATCGGACTCCCGCTGCTAAATGACAGATTCCAGGCTGAGGTCATTTAAATTTCACCAGGGATGACATCACTGACCAAATTCCAGAATCTGTCATTTAGAGGCAAGAGAGTGGCATGTACAGCCTTCCTAAAATCTGATACTTTTGACTTCAGTGGTCTTTGGATTCAGGTTTGGGGGTTTTCCTATTTGGAAAAACTGCCGACTAGTAAGACACAGACATATTTGAGTAACACTAATCACAAGCATCCATTCAGCTTCCAGCTTCTTTTTTACTAATATTTTTCCTTTTTAGATTAGGAAATGAAGGGTAATACCTGATTCCAAAACTGCTTCCATACACAGCCCTTTCTGTGACTACCAACTCATCAAAACAGCAACATTTTATCTGTGTTAATCTGTTTCCTTTCACTATTTGTGCTAGTATACATGGAAGATCATTCTCACTCATGGAGAGTGTTGCATAACTGGATTTTTCTCGCTACATATTCTCTATTAGTTCTGCAATCCCAGTTCAGATTTAACCTGTGCATTTTAAAATGGCCTAATCTTCTCTGGACATATTTTTGTTAAGTTGTTTAACTGTACATATACTGTGCATCCCTTACACTGGAAGGCTGAAAGATTCTGCAGCAGTAGAAAAAAATAAGAAAAATAAGATTTCTTTGCCCCCGTTGTGAAGTTTAAAGACAACTTTCCCCACAACTGCAGCAGCCACAGGGGGATTTAGAGCTTGTTTTAAAGTGTATAATTCTGTAGTGATGTATGAACCGGCTTGAGCAGCCATTGTGAGGGGCAATGGAATGCAGGTATTCCAGACACCATGAAGTGTGAAATTCTTGTGATGGTCAGGAGGCAGTGAAAGGGCAGTGTTTCAACAAGCAAGCCATCAAAAAGATGGGAAAAGTATATTGCCTCCTTTTTTACTGGTATGCTGTTATGTACAAAGTGACCCTGTGTTGACTGGGTAGCTTTAAATACTTTACATAGATTGTCACGCGAATTGATAGAAAACAAGATAATCAAACAGAAAACTGGAACACTGTTTAACTTATCCATTCTACAACCTTAATTTTCTTGATTTAACTATGTCAAGGTTATCATAGTTTAAGATCAAGCCATTAAAATGGCACTTTCATTGTGACTCATTGTTTCTTATTTCCTAATTAATGAATGGGTTTCAACACAGTCTTCCTAAGTGAGGTCACAGAGATCTACATGGCCTAGCACTGCTGTGATGTAGAATATCATTTTTGATGCTTTAGAGGAAAATGTTTGATCGTCCACTGTCAAAGGGTCCTTAGCAATGAGTAACATCTGTTTCCTGCCAACTCACTTTGTCCAAGAAATAGCTTTCTGGGATAGCAGTCTGCGTTTCTCATAAAAATGCAACTAGCAGTCCTTTTCTGATCATGCAATGGAGAGGAATGTAATTAGTGCTATCAGTCCAGCTCCTAATACGGTGAAAATGTATACATTTGTACAACAGTCCCATGGCAGCAAACATGAAAGCAATTAAAAAAATCTGGAAGACAGTCACTGTGATATAAAGGTTTTTCTTTTGTTGAGGCCATGGACTTTCTAGGCAGCAGAACAATCGATGTATAAGTTTATTAGATATATATATACTGTATATATATATATATATACATGTAAACACAGTTACAACAGTACAAAAATACTTCTTTCACACTACCCAAACACTTGAAGGCCCCATAGAAGACAGATGTCCTGGTGGAAAATTATGTATAGGACGGGGCCTCTTGATGTGGTATGATTAACGTTCTACATGTTTTGCGATAAGCATCGTTTCTACAGGAGCTGTGTTGCAATTTTTCTGAATAAAATCATAAACGTTACAATGTTATGTTTTTATTCAGAAAAATTGCAACACAGCTCCTGAAGAAGCAATGCTTATCACGAAACATGTAAAACTTTAACCATACCACATCAAGATGCCCCGTCCTATACATAGTTTTCCACCAGGATGTCTGTCTTCTATAGGTCCTTGAAGTGTTTGGGTAGTGTGAAAGAAGTTTTTTGTAATGTTGTAACTGTGTCTACATGTATTTTAAAGTACTAATAAATGTATACCTTTTCAAAGAATGTTCTGGTGCCTAGAAAGTCCATGTGTTCTAAATTCATAGTAATTGATATTGTTTGGATGTGGCACTTGCTTACTACAGTAGTCTCATGCACCCACCGTAGCCAGCCTGTTTTTGAGCATTCCTTTGCAATCATGGTCCTTTGGTCCTTATGTGTAACTTACAATCTGTTGTCCACTCTCCTCAATCTTATTAGACCAGGGATCCCCAAACTATGACCGCCTGCTTGCTGTAGACTGGCCCCTGCAATAAGGAGACCTTGCATGCAGAACTTTCTTATTGCAAGACCTAGTAGAGAAACTGATGTGTGCAGAGAGGCAGAAGATGCCAGTCACCACAATCACAGTACCTTGCAAAGTAACAGGCACATTTGAACATAGTGATCTCCATCCTAAAGATGTCTGTATAGGCCTTGCCATGACGTCATCAAGAGGAGCAGCTCTGAACAAGAGGTCTGCAATGCTGGGAGGGGGACCATTTCTGATCCACAGGGACACTATTACTCAGGGTTGCCACCTGTCTGTTAAATCCTAAACATTTTTTTCTCCTGACCTTTAAAGTATGTGAATGAGATATACTGTCAGTAAAAATGACAGCTCAGCTAGTAAATACAATCTTTGCATGCACAATTCCACAGTCAGCTGATTTCACATAGACTGAGCTTTGCAAATGTCGTGAGTAGCCCATGATGTGTCATGGTCCCTGTATTGTGAAGTGCTGCTGAACCGGACCCAGTATGCCCAGTGACAATCTCAGTAACTCTTAGAAGGTCCATTGCCCCATTTGTTCTTGTGTATGGGTTGTGTGATGTCCGATGACATTCAGAACAGCATTTAAATATCATAAAGGTTTGACATTTTCCTGACACCAAATACAACAGCCCAAAATGCAGCGCAGAAAGCTATCTTCACAGTACAGTAATACATGCCAGCTGAGCTGAGGGTAAGAGAAAAAGCTTTTGAGTGACTTCACTCCCCCATTGAGAAGGATGAGAGCAGAGCACCTCAGATCTGCAGACAGAAGTCTTGGATTCTTGATACTTTATTCTTTAGGTCAGGGGTGTCAATCTCAATTTCATTGCGGCCGCATGAGAATTATGGTGTATCTACTCTTTATCATATTAAATAATTGCCTCTGCATTTAATTATTACTGGTTTTAGTAATAACTTCAGATCTAAGCTGTGAAGGGCAGGTGCAGATCGGCAAGGAGCCCATTCACGTTCCTGTAGAAGATGACGCAAGTGTGAAAAGGAGGGTCACACACCTCTGGTATCATCCACAAGAAACTTTATTGGAGACTGCTCAGACAAAACATGGTTCTGCCACAGTGTTCTATCTGAGTAGTCATAGTTACATAGTTAAATAGTTTCAGCTGGCATAGAATTGTATTATTGTCATAATAATTAGAAGCAGATGTCCAAAGAACCCACCCCCTTTACATAATTAGTCAAGAGTCCCCCCCCCCCACCACCATCATTAGTCAAGAGTCCCCCACACTCCCTTAAACCACACTGCATCCTCTTTAACATGTGCTGCTGATGCTGGGAAAAAGCAGGAGGCAGAGCTGGGAAGCATAAAGTGCAGGGTCTGGAAAGGACCAGTGGAGGGCTGGAGTCAGCTGCTGGAGCCTGCTGAATGCTACGACCAGAGGAGGTAGAGACAAGAGTCTTCACCGGGAGATGCAGGATCTGGCAGAGGAGTTCTGTCTTCCTATCTGCTGTCGCCTGCTGAGACAAGGAAGGGAAAAGAGCCGTATTGGACCAGTGGGCCTTGTGTTTGACACATGTGCTTTAGATGGTGACAGTAAGCATGACTCTTTTCTCCCGAATACAATACCCTTTCAGGGTCACAGAGCTTTCACTCTTCTCTACTCCTAATACCTTTTCCTGATGGAACTCTCCTCTGTGGAAATGTCAGCTTGGATTGGGAGTAGTTCTAGCAAGTCTGGTCTTTCACTACCATGATTTTTCATCACATAGCAGTAGATGGAAACTAGGGTGTGCCTTTTATCCACTTTCACATCAACCCTCATATTGCTCCTCTCTCAACTGGAGATGAAATGCCCTGTAGTCAATGGGGTAAAAAAGCATTGGTGTTCAGTGTTCTTATTTTCTCCCCACTGATGGCAGCATAGTTTTCTTTCTGCTGACCACTGACCCTACACATGTTTCCTCCCACTGATCTCTACTGTTGAGCATTTTTATTCCCACTGACCAAAGGCACTGGACAATTTTGCTGAACAGAAATATAAGGGGCACTATGACAAACTGCTGACCACTGCACTCTATATATTGTATGGTACACAACAATGCGTTTACCTCTGTACATTACATATTCCTGACCAAAGTATTGTATCAACATCAGTTTTAATAAGTTCTTCTTTAGGGTAGGCTCATACAAAGTGTTAACTCTTGGTCTATGTTCTCTCTTTTTTAAAAAAATAGATTCTTTAGGTCTATGTGTGTCTGTGAAGTTTGATTGTGGTACAGTGATTAGGGATACTTTTGTGGGTACAATGACTGTGAGCATTTGTGGTTAGTGCATACTGTGAGTCGGCTCAGACTGAATGTAACCATGTCCTTTTAAGGTATGCCCAATATTCAGCATAAAGTAACAACATACAATTTTTGCAGTGGCTCACACAGCATGTTTTGTTTCTGAACGCTGATGTTCTGTTATACTGTATAATCCTAGTCATGCTGACATTGTGTCATAGTATTTTGAATTCCTTATTGTAAAGCCAGACAGCTTACTTGGTATGGGTATTGTCAAAGTTATCATGTTGTTTATTCTGTTTAAATATTGATCATTTTAGTTTTAATAGGAGTTTCAGGCATATTTCAGGTGTTCAGTAAAAATGTTCTCTGTCAGTGAATTTTCTATATTTTGTCATTAAAAAAAAAAGTTGCAGGTGATTGGCAACCCTGATTATTCCCAATGATCACTGACACAAGAGCACCATTTCTCCCAATGATACAGGAATACCATCTCTCCTATTGACATATGGGCTCCATTCCCTCCACTGACCGAGGGGCACAAATTCTCCCACCACCCAAGATCACTGGGGCACCATTTCTCCCACTGACACAAGGGCACCATTTCTCTCATGAACTACTGACACAAGAGCATCATTCTCTCAGACCTGGGGGCACCATTTTCTCCACTGACCATGGACACAAGAGACGCATTCTTCCTGCTGACATAGGGGCACCATTCCTCCAACACATGCATACCATTTCTCTTGCTGACCACTGACATTGGTAACATTCCTTTCACTTACACATTGGTACCGTTCCTCCAACTGACCACTAACATGGGCACCATTCCTCCCACTGACTATTGACTCAGAGGCCCTATTTCAACCACTGACATAGGGGCAACATTCCTTGCACTAACATAAGAACATCATTCTTCCCACTGACACATGGACACCATTCCTCCAACAAAGCACTGACACAGGGCACATTTCCGCCCAGCTGACAGAGATATTTATTCCATCCACTGACCACTAATGTAGGGTCCTTTATTACTCTCATTGACCACTGACACAGGGGAAATGTTTTTTTAACTGACCTCCAACGTTGAAGCAATTTTTACATCTATTGACCACAGTATGGCTTCTAACATGTGAGGTTGATGGTCAACTGGACCTTTAACAAAAACAAATGGAATCACAGTCAGTGGGGAGTCAATGAACCACAACACAGCCACTCTCAGTCTTGCAGAGTGTTTTTCTCAGGCTGCTGCTGCAGTTTTCTTCTAGTCCACTTATTCTCCTCTGTGAAAGATGTTAGGTGTATATGCTTGTTAATTAGTTTACGCATTTCACTGCTTTCACCATTTCCTCGGGACCAACAAGGCATATAAGAGGTTTAAAGGCTTGTGAAGGCTATACAGTCATATAATCAAGTTCTGAAACAGACAAAAGAAAACATAAACATAATATACAAATTACAGTTGCAAGAAAAAGTATGTGAACCCCCTTGGAATTACGTGGAGTTTTGCATGAATTGGGCATAAAATGTGCTCTGAATGTCATCTAAGTCGCAACAATAGAAGAACACAGTCTGCTGAACATAATACTACACAAACATTAGATGTTGCCATGGTTTAATTGCACATAACATGTAAACATTCACAGTGCAGGGAGGAAAAAGTATGTGAACCTTTGGACTTAATAAATGGTTGACCCTCCTTTGGCAGCAATAACCTCAACCAAACGTTTCCTGTAGTTGCAGATCAGACCTGCACAACGATCTGGAGTAATTTTGGACCACTCCTCTTCACAAAACTGTTTCAGTGTAGCAATATTCTTGGGATGTCTGGTGTGAATCGCTCTCTTAAGGTCATGCCACAGCATTTCAATCGGGTTGAGGTCAGGACTCTGACTGGGCCACTCCAGAAGGCGTATTCTGTGCTGTTGCAGCCATTGTTTTGTTGAATTACTTGTATGCTTTGGGTCATTGTCCTGTTGCATCACCCATCCTCTGCGGAGCTTCAGTTGGCGGACAGATGGTCGTACGTTTTCATGCAAAATGTCTTGATAAACTCTGGAATTCATTTTCCCATCAATGACAACAATCCGTCCAGGCCCTGAGGCAGCAAAGCAGCCCCAAACCATGATGCTCCCTCCGCCATGTTTTACAGTGGGGATGAGGTTTTGATGTCGGTGTGCTGTGCCTTTTTTTCTCCACACATAATGTTGTGTGTTCTTCCCAAACAACTCACTTGGTTTCATCTGTCCACAGTATATTTTGCCAGTAGTGCTGTGGAACATCCAGGTGCTCTTTTGCAAACTTCAAACGTGCTGCAATATTCTTTTTGGACAGCAATGGCTTCCTCCGTGGTGTCCTCCCATGTACTCCATTCTTGTTTAATGTTTTCCTTATTGTAGATGTGTCAACAAAAAATGTTAGCATGTGCCAGAGATTTCTGTAGGTCTTTAGCTGACACTCTGGGATTCTTCTTTACCTCATGCAGCATTCTGCGCTGTGCTCTTGCAGTCATTTTTACAGGACGACCATGCCTAGGGAGAGTAGCAACAGTGCTAAACTTTCTCCATTTGTAGACAGTCTGTCTTACCGTGGACACATGAACATCAAGGCTTTTGGAGATACTTTTTTAACCCTTTCCAGTTTCATGCAAGTCAACAATTCTTGATTGTAGGTCTTCTGAGAGCTCTTTTCTGCGAGGAATGGTTCACATCAGACAGTGCTTCTTGAAACCAGTAAACCCAAAACAGGTGTGTGTTTTTTAAGGGCAGGACAGCTGTCAGCAACACATCCAATATCATCACATTGATTGGAGTCAAGGTTGGCTCACTCCTGGCTCCAATTAGCTCTGGGAGAAGTCATTAAGCTAGGGCCTCACATACTTTTTCCTCCCTGCACTGTGAATATTTACATGTTATGTTCAGCAGACTGTGTTCTTCTATTGTTGTGACTTAGATGACGTTCAGAGCACATTTTATGCCCAATTCATGCAAAACTCCACGTAATCCCAAGTGGTTCACAAACTTTTTCTTGCAACTGTATATAACCAGTTTATACATGCATCATCAACGGTACCCCATATTTGTGAAAAATAAATAAAATCATTAATAAGCTATCTCATTAACAATGATTTCTTACCCCCAATGTGTAAACTGAGGGGAAAGAGAAGCCATGAGGATTATATATCTTTTCTGCTGCGCTCAGTAAATACGGCTGTCGGCCCATGGGAGAGATTCCTAGAGGTAAACAATTCCAAGAGTATACTCCCTAATACCTCTCAAACATCAAATCTCATAATATCACATAGGTAAAAGTATATAAATCCACCAATAGCAGGTAAATAGACTGCTCCTATGCTATCAGTAACAGTGGTGATTGAATAAATCCAATTAGTAATGGATCTGATATGGTTGAGGCCAGACCTCAGATGTTATCCCAGCCTGAGTCTACACAAAATAACATGAGCACTCCTAAACAACCATAAATATTTAATATCAGATTCTGAAAAAAAAAAACAACTCACCCATTAAAAATGATGGTTATATTTTAAAAGGAGTGCTGGTGTTCCTCTCTAATTATGTCCAGATGCCACTAGCTCCCAAAAGTGTTTGGCCTAAATGTAGAGTATTATATGGGTCTGCATATGAACCAAACAAGACAAGTTGTCAATATCCAAACTCAATCACCATCCATTGTCCCATCAACATGCCTCTCATAAACACATGGCTAGACAATAGTAGTTTAAATACCTTCCAAGAGCTCTCCAAAGAACGCCTATCATGCAATGGACGGGTGCCTAACAAGCATCAGCTGTGTCCAGGGCATGTCAGCGGTCACCTCCTCTTCCTCCCCTGGAGTTTTGGGTGGACCAAGATGGCGCCAGACCAGAAGAGTGCAACTGAATGTTGTGCAGTCCCGGAAACTATGTCCTCCTCGGGTGAATCATGTGTCCATGGATAGAGACCCCGGTGTCCGAGCGGACCCGGATGTAGTAGTAGGAAAACAAACACATATTATTCCCATATAGTGGAATCCTATACATACTATCTTTCAGGGACTGCGGGTCTCGCAGCAGTGCACAGGTCTGCACATACACAGATTGCCTAGGTGCACTAATGTGCAGGCACTAGGACCTGGGCATCGGCGTCGGCAATTGCACCAATGACGGTGCAGGGCGCACTATTTAAACTGGCCAGACGGTGACTAGGTTGCCGCAAGATCTAGTTCCTGTACCCGTGTTCTGAAGTGTGTTCCTGTTGCCGATCCTGCTTGTCCTGATTTGTGTTGACCTTCCCCTGCTCTGACCCCCGGCTCGTCCCTGACTACTCTCCTGCCTGTTGTTATATTACTATTGGACCTCCCGTTGCTGAACCTTGGCTTGTGACCCGGCTGCTCTCTGTCTACTGCTTGGTACCTACCTGCCTCCACCGTTACCGACCTGGCTAGTCTGACTACGCTCATTCCTGACTGTCATCCATCCATCCCGCTCGGGACCTGCATATTGGTAAGCTCTCTTGAAGGATTTCATACTGTATTCTTGTTGAAGGAATCTATCCTGTAGGTTATATACTTGTCTTTCAAAGTCAATATCATTGGTACAGTTTCGTTGTATTCACACATGCTGTCCCATAGGGATACCTTTAATCAGATGTTGTGGATGGGCACTTGCAGGATGTAACAACGAGTTGCCAGCTGTTGATTTTCTAAATAAATCAGTTTGAATACTTTGGAAATTACCCTTTTTGATATGTAAATCAAGGAAAGGTAAAGTATCTTTGTACCATGATAAAGTGAATGTCAGGTTAAATTAGTTTCAATTAAGTTGGTCAACAAACTCCATCAAAGAGTCACTATTACCCTCCCAAAAAATCATCAGTATATCGTCGATATACAGTACCTGCTCCAAAGCATGATATGACAGGTATTTCAACAATTCTTTGCAAGACAAAATGTCCCACACACATACAGTTCCCTTTTGCCTTTGAACTTTAGGATGATACCTTGGTAGTCTAATTACTTTCCTAAATGATCTGCACTCTTCACCTTCCTACATATTTTCAATTCTGTTCCTGCTTGGTACATTTTTCATGATTTTTAAAGCAGAAACTCTTTAAAAATATGCCAGCAGGTGGAATTTTTGGCAGAAGAGATTTTCAAAGTTTTTTCTATCTGCTTACAAACTTTTGCTATCTGTACACTGACACTGGCATAGACAAGTGTGCCATGATGTATAGGTATATACAGTATAGTATTCACATATTGTGGCAGATGGTACTTGGCCATCCCTGCAGGTAGGTTATATTTTTTTAACACAGTAAAAAATAAAATAGATGCAACAAGCAAAAAGAAGGAAAAGAAAGTTTGCTTTATTGTCTTTACCCTCTTAAAAATAAATTATTAGTGAGCAAATATGACAATTGCCATGTAATTTTATTTCCCTGGTCTGTAGATTAGATAGTCCCATAAATAAGTGCACATGATCAAGATGCTCAGTTATCCTAATGTTTGCTAAAAATACATTCTTAACACTGTCAGGATAGACCCATGGATTCATGTTGTGTGTGTCAGTGGGGGGTTGGCATCATTTTACGTAAACTGCTTATACTACATTGTCTGAATCCAACAGGTAGTCCATGATTGCTTAAAACACACATATTTCCCATCCTAATGTTTGTTCAAACTAAACATCCTTTTCAGTTGGTAACCAACTAAAAAAAAGGCCCCGATTCACATTAGGCTGTTTACAGTTTTAAAAAATGTTTTATTTGAAAGCACCTAAAGTTGTTTCACAGTATACGAAGGTATAGGGCGGGTGTCGGCAACCCGCGGCTCCAGAGCCGCATGCGGCTCTTTTTCATCTTTGCTGCGGCTCTGGAGCACACTGCCCACCAGGTGACAGGCAATAGGGTTTCAGCGGTCGGCAAGCCGCGGATCGCAAGCCACATGCGGCTCTTCTGTGTGCCGGGCGCCCGCTCCCCTCCCTCCTCTCGGGCGGCCGCCTCAAAAGTCAGGACTCTTTTAATCCGGCCCGCGGAGCGTGGAACATTAGCTGTCAGGATGTAGGCGGGGCAGCCAGGATGTAGGCGGGGCAGCGTGACGAACTCCTCTCACAGTCCGCCCTGAAGACCGGAACACAGCGCGGGAACACAGCGAGAGGAACGCGCGGAGCAAAGGTAAGTGAATTGAGACAATATGGGGAATTAATTACTATAGGGGGGATGAATTACTATGGGGGATGAATTATTATATGGAGGATTAATTACTATGGGGGATGAATTACTATGGAGGATGAATTACTATATGGGGGATGAATTACTATATGGGGGATGAATTACTATGGGGGATGAATTACTATGGAGGATGAATTACTATGGAGGATGAATTACTATATGGGGGATGAATTACTATGGAGGATGAATTACTATATGGAGGATGAATTACTATGGGGGATGAATTACTATGGAGGATGAATTACTATATGGGGGATGAATTACTATGGAGGATGAATTACTATATGGAGGATGAATTACTATATGGGGGATGAATTACTATATGGGGGATGAATTACTATGGGGGATGTATTACTATATGGGGGATGAATTACTATGGGGGATGAAGTACTATATGGGGGATGAATTACTATAGGGGGGATGAATTACTATATGGGGGATGAATTACTATAGGTAAGATGAATTACTATGGAGGATGACTTACTATATGGGGGATGAATTACTATATGGGGGATGAATTACTATAGGGGGGATGAATTACTATATGGGGGATGAATTACTATAGGGGGGATGAATTACTATATGGGGGATGAATTACTATAGGGGGGATGAATTACTATGGGGGATGAATTACTATATGGGGGATGAATTACTATGTGGGGGATGAATTACTATATGGGGGATGCATTACTATGGGGGATTAATTACTATGGGGGATGACTTACTATGTGGGGGATGAATTACTATAGGGGGGATGAATTACTATAGGGGGGATGAATTACTATATGGGGGATGAATTACTATGGGGGATGAATTACTATGGAGGATGAATTACTATATGGGGGATGAATTACTATGGAGGATGAATTACTATATGGAGGATGAATTACTATATGGGGGATGAATTACTATATGGGGGATGAATTACTATGGGGGATGTATTACTATATGGGGGATGAATTACTATGGGGGATGAATTACTATAGGGGGGATGAATTACTATAGGGGGGATGAATTACTATGGGGGATGAATTACTATAGGGGGGATGAATTACTATGGGGGATGAATTACTATATGGGGGATGAATTACTATGGGGGATGAATTACTATATGGGGGATGAAGCTAACTGCACGATCCTGTATATAGCATTAAGGTAAGAAACAATATATGCAGTGTCGGATTTGTTTTAAATGTTGCAATGGTTTTGCGGCTCCCAGTCTTTTTTTTCCCTTCGGAAACGGGTCCAAGTGGCTCTTTATGTCTTAAAAGTTGCAGACCCCTGGTATAGGGTTAGGGTTAACTCTGTTCTCGGGTTTTTGGCTTTGGCGGGATCTTTGGGTCCGACCCACTGCTGCTGTGGATATATAAAAAAGGGACAGTGGGCCAGGGTCAAGAGTTCCCCTGCTGGTCCGTTAGTTGTGTTCAGTGAGGGGTACAGCCACTTAGGAGCCCGAAAAATGTGAGAGCTATCCAACCTGGGGTTCATTTCCAAAACACCAGCCTTTGGGGAATGCCACTAATGAACTTTTATTCACATTGACTCTACCTTTGCAGGTACGGTAGGGCAGCACGTAGCCTGGTTAGGATTAGGGACTAGGAACTTAGGGATAATGACTGTTCATCAGAGTTCTTGTTGAACTGTTCAGTCTGTTTTTGGACTTTGTACTGTTGCACTTTAATTCAGTAAAGCATTGGAATTTTGCCTTCTGCCTGGTCTGAAGACATTTGAAAGAGGTGCACTGCAAGTAACAGGCACTATTGCATACTTAGTCTACAGTTTGGGTCACTGACACATGGGGTATGAACGCATGTTATACAAGTGGTTGCCATGAGCAGTCTGTCGTAAACGTGTACCTGTTATAGGTGAAATCGCCTCTAGCCGAGAGGGACGCTACATTCTGTCTCCCATAGCAAACAGAGCAGAACTGCACTGCAGAGGTCCCTATCCTGTACAAAGGTATGGAAGTTCAAGAGGTAAAGTAGAATTATTGCCAAAACTTTCTTTTTCATTTTGGATAGTGTACCTTCACTTACTGCCCCACAGCCAAACAGGAAGTGAGAGGAAATACCTGCAAATTAAGGGAGTTTCTTGGGGATCCCCTGGATACTAGAACTAGTGTCCACACTGGAATATTTCCTGTCTATTACTTTTCTGGGGACAACCCAAAATTTGGGATTCTCCTTTACATTCACTTTCAGTGATAATAGTAAACAGGACAAATAGAGAGAGTGAATCTCCCTAACAGGGGCACAGACAGCAATAAAAACTGATAGGGCTTCTAATCCCTCTCTACTCTGTTCAAAACTACAAAACAAAGTTTTGCCTATAGTTATACTTTAAAGTCAAGTGTACATTGGAACGGCGGGGTTCAATGCTGCTACCGAAACCGGTGATGGGGAACGCTGAACAGGTGGCTGTGGTCAGTGTTTGGCACGGCCTGTCTAATTGCAAGCTACAGTGGGAAGATGTACATTTACACAGGGACCCACAAGTAACTGGAGAACAGTTGTTGTGTAAGTGTTTGTTCATCTCTAGAGTAGAGGCCTGCCTTAAGGTCGAGGTCCCTGACGGCAACCTCAGCCTTATCCCATGGCATTGGTGAAAACAGCACAGAGTAAAGATACCCCATGTGTTTGAAGTAGAGTGATCCTGTTATAAATGCCTAGCATAGCCCAGAAGAACCCACTCCAAGGTAGGCCGCCCAAGTGATCCTAGCTTGACGCCCAACTAGGAGTAGAACATGGAGGATGTGATGACCACCCATTACATGCAGACTAGGTTCACAATTGCATGTGGGAACACGTGCAAAGTACCATGCATTTTGGTGTGGCACAATTTTTAAAAATAAAAATTCTGAATGAACCCTCTGAACACTGCTACATACCCTTTCTAGTAAACTTCGAACAAAAACAGGGATTTTTTGTTTATATTTTTAAAAAGGGTCATGGACTTCTTTAGCATGTTTTCCATGAGCAGGGCAGTTGCAATCATAGGGCTGTCCTAAACTTGATGTGTGGAAATGAGCAAAATTGTGAATGTGCTCGGTGGTACCTGCATAGGTGTGAATGGAGCCATACAGACTATTTCAACATTAGGTCCAGCTCCCCATGACACATTGACATATTGGGACAAAATGTCATTCAACATCCCTACCACTTTGTTAACATTTGGCTTTTGGCTTTGAAGTCTCTTGGCCAGCAGCTGAATGGGGTTGGGGATGGGTCATTGATTGGTAGGAAGTCAGTGTCCTAGCAACCTTAAACCCTGTTTGGGAAGCTGTCACAGTCATGACAACTTCTCAGCACAGACATGACCACTCTGATGTAAACTGGTGTCCATGGGCGGACTGACAACTCATGGGGCCCCCGGGCAATAGGGGATCATGGGGCCCCTGTGTCCTTGCCCACACTCAAAAAAACCTGTAAAAAAGGTACCAGAGGCATTTCATGGGGCCCCCTACTGACCCCGGGCCCACGGGCAGTGCCTGAGTGCTCGAGTGGTCAGTCCGCCCCTGCTGGTGTCTCTATGTAAACAGGTGCAGTGTTGGTCTTAATCACCACCAATTTCCATATCTGTGGACTAGCAGTAATTTTTTAAGAATATGTCACAGATATAGAGACATGCTCTGAAAGTGGCAGTAGTATGAACTACCTATAATGGTTGCAGATGTTGGTACTGTAGCCAAACATGTTGCAAATGCTTTCCTGAATTAGGCACAAGCAGTTTTTTTAACTTCCCTAGCGGTCTGATTGTGTCAGTATTTCTGTGCTCAAAAGCTGTACATTGTTTTCAATGGAAATATGTTGTTTTTTTATTGTAGGCCTGTAATTCTTAGGAATAACTCACTGAAATCTGTCCAAACAGGAGTCTAGTAAACATCCCGGGTATGATAAAATTTGAAACATGAAATCATAAATTATAATATAATAAATAATCATAAAAATAATATAATAATGATACATTTAATTCAATAATGTAATTAAACCAAAAACACTGAAATTTGATATAGAGCTCCAAAGTCACACACCACTGAACTTAGTCACAAAATCGTTTTCAGTGTCTGATGACGAATTTCCCCACAAATCATTATCACTCAATTCTGCAAGTGGTTCTAATTTACTATCACTGTTCTCTAGCTGGTCTAAAACTGCTTTTGAGCTAAAGGGACGCTTTCTGGACACCATGGATGTTTCTCAGTTTCCAGGCAGAAAGAACAGCAAAAATGCAGGCAGGGCACAGGACAAAGCACTAGGGACAAAATGTATGTGAAATGGTTTTATACAGTAATGTAATATCAGATTTTAGTATATTGCGTGAATGTCAAATTTTTAAATTTTTTAAATTCCTGCCGGTTCCACCCCCCGTACGTCCCGACGCTCGCAAGGAACGGAATCTGGAAGACGGATGCCAGCATCAGCCAAGGATGCTGCAGGGGGGACATCGAGGGAGCGCAGGACAAGGTAAGTGCTGGAGGGATCCCAGAGCAACGCTGCAGTGTATTCCTGAGTGTAGCTTCGGGTTACCGCTTCTGGTACTGAAAGTTAACCCCGAGCTACACTTGGGAATACTGCCAGGGAGGTTAAAGGAACTAACTGCCATAAAAGTGTTGTATATGCTTTACCGAATTCCCCAGACTGTACTTAATGTAATATTAAAACTGCAATTTTTTAAGCACTTTGATCAGCTGACTTCATCATTTGCTGAGTATGTAGCTTCAGGTTTTGTGTTTCAGGGTGGCTCCTTTCTCTTTCAGATTCCTATGGAGTCACTCTTGATTGCAGGGACTATACACTGTGTGCATAAATAGAAACACACGGTCCTATACCCTTGGATATCAAGGTACTCCCCTGCTCCTTCCTGCTCTATGCTGACAGACTGGCTGGAGACTGCGGCGTTCACTGTTCACTCTGTCATGTTAAAACTGGAAGTTCAGGGAAGCAGGACTGAGCAAGCATGAACCAACAGCATTGAAAGTTGCACACTACAAGTGCTGGGGTAAGAATTTCAGCAGTTTACTGGGGATTGTTTATTTTATTAAAAGTAAATAGATAGAAAGGCGCTGCAATAAACCACTGAGATGTGATCTAAATTATAATAAAAATGAATAAAACATAAATATAATGAAGTGCATTTTATTGTGCTCAATGTGTTAAAGTGGTTCTAAGGCTTTTAAGGTTTTTTACCCTAATGCATTCTTTGCATTAAGGTAAATAACCTTCTGTGACTCAGATCCGCTCAACACACCCTTATACTTACCTGAGCCACATCGCGATCCAGTGCTATGCATGAGAGCAATGCTCTGCTCTCTCCCTCCTCACAGGGCAAATCGATAGCAGCAGGAGCCAATATCAAACTCTGTGATGAAGGATAAGAGGGCAGGGCTGTGTCCTGCTGTCTGTGTCTATGGACTCATGAGTGCCCCCATAGGAAGTAGCTTCCTATAGGGGCACTGAACAAAGAGGAGGATCCAGGAGCGCGTGGCGTTGGACCATGAAAAGGAGGATCCGAGCTGTTCTGTGCAAAATCATTGCACAGAGCAGGTAAATATAACATGTTTGTTATTTTAGTAAAAAAATATATATGAAGCTTTACAATCATTTTAAGCTAAAAAAATGATGAGGGTTTTATACTGCTTTAAGCTTTTTTTTATCACATTACCTGCTGTTGCGTCAATCAGCAGCTCATTTTCTTTCTCAAGTGATAAGTAAACAGAGAAGTGACCAAGTGCAGTCATGATAAAAAGGCTCTTTTCTGAAGATGAAACTAAGAAAGCCAGTCAGTAAACAAAGCTCAGCCTTTTATTAATACTTAATACTATTAGTGGAATTTTTTTCATTTGTCACATCCTCTATAAAACAGTGCACTGAGCTTTGCCATGGCAACCCTTATCTTACTGAAAGACACTGTAGACTCTTCTGCAGCTATGATGTGGAGAGGTGCACTGCGCTTTGAATCTATAATGAGAAGGAATACCGAGGTACCGAATTAGCCTTTCTGACAAACACTACATGCTGTGCAGAGGTGACAAGTCTTACCTGCCAATCAGGTCACACAAAAACACATATGTGATGTCAAAAAAGCTACTGTTTTCTCTCCATCAGATTGTCTATCTTTGCTGCACAAGAGCAAACAATTGACAGATGTTGTCAAAGTTCTATGCTGTAAATAAAAAGAAAAATCTGTTTCACTTTATAGTGATAGTAAACTCTGCTTTTTATCATGGGCAGCACAGTGGCTAAATGGTTAGCTCTTCTGCCTGGCAGAACTAGGTTCATTGGTTAAAATCGCAACCACAGCACCACCTGCCTGGAGTTTACATGTTCTCCCTGTGCCTGTGTGGGTTTCCTCCAGGTACTCCAGTTTCCTCCTACACTCCAAAGACATGCTGGTAGGTGAATTGGATCCTGTGTAAATTGGCCCTAGTATGTGTATGTATGAATGTGAGTTAGGGACCTTAGATTGTACACCCCTTGAGGGTTAGGGACTGATGTGAACATACAATATATATATATATATATATATATATATATGTAAAGCACTGCATAAATTGACAGCACTATATAAGCACCTATAATAAAAAAATCTTCTACCTACAGGCAAGCCTATAATAAGGCTTACCTGTAGGTACAATGAATATCTCCATTTATGAGATTTTTACATGTGTAGCAGCCAGTGATATCACCCACACATGTGCATTGCGTTCATAATAGATGGCATACCCAAGCATGTGCGGGAGTGACGTCATCATGGCTCAGCCATTTAAATAGCTGGAGCACAAGACGGAAGCCCAGGTAAAGATGGAATCCCCATCAACAATGACTGTGCACCACTGGAAGGATCCATTTTTTAAGTAAGTCTGTCATTTGTTTTACTCGGCTGCTTTAAATGGAATTTGTTATGACAGAAATGAGGGTGCTGCCATAGTTGACTTTTTACTCATCTCTTATATGTATGTAAGTTAGGAGTAAAACTTTAATGGCTGCATGCTTGTTCTGTGTTAGAGATGTACCAAGCAGAAAATAGGATGACAGTTTTTCATTTAGCACCTTTAAAGTGGTGGTAAATCTCCGGCATGAAATATGAACAAAGCATGTCCCTCTTTAGTGTGTACTGGTTTTAGTTAGGAGAACTAAGTGTCATTTATGTCTGCTGCTTTGTTCCTATGCTATCAACATGAATCACTTCTGACAAGTTTTCCTGACACCAAGAGAAAAATGGTGACAGGTGAGGGACCTCCAGCTAATTGACAGCCTCAGCTCTGTTCCTGTTAGCTGTGTGAAGCGGGGGGGGGGGGGGGGGTGTCTCTTCCCTTCAATCCATTCTCAGAGCTCTCCTCACTGAGCTCTGCAGTGTGTAATTTCAGCTCTCCACATCCTGTTTTCTGAAACCTCAGTCAAGATTTATAAATCCTGGACTTTGAATGAATGTAGAGAAGAGCAGCCTGAAGATAAACAGATACAACTTATGCAGGAGGATTTCTTTAATCTCTGTGTACCAACTGAGGCCAATCACTTCACTTGAGTATATGTAATGGTTTATAACCACCTTTACAAATACAAAATCTATGCAGACAAGGCATGTCTGTAGATGAAAACCAGCTGTGCAGCTATGATCAAAGTAGAATAAAGCCCTTGTTATAGGTGTATGCCATTTATATACAGTACCTCATGAAGACTCACCTAAAAATTCCCAGAACATTACTAGGAGTGGACTAGCACTTACTGTTCACCTTCATTATCACAGGAGTGAGCTTTGAATTTTTGGAATTTATTTTGTATGTTTGTTGGTCCGGGTGGCTTCAAAACATCTTGCTGTTTTTCCAGAAGATTGCTATATATTCCATATATTATTGAATCGGATGGATTCAAATTGGACGGTTTTGATATTTTCGGAAGCTAGTCCAACCCACCCAGAGAAATGGCATGAGCTGACTGGACATTCAACTAGTGCTATGAGCTGACTGGACATTCAACTAGTGCTATGAAACGAATAGAATTTGGATCTATTCATTATCGGAATATCGGAAAGTTAGAATATTGAATTTAGTTCTCCATGGGCCTGAACTATTATTGCATGATGTGATGTAATCCAAATAAAACAAATGCAAAATGAAATTTTCGTCAGAAAATTTAAATGAAAAGCACATGTCTAATGGATATCTCTAAGCTATGTGTGAGAAATCTTTATGTATACCTGTGTTTGTACTTGATTTGACATCCTAAATAAAGAAATAAAAAAAACTTAATCCTATAACAACTGCCTAAGGGGGAATTTTCCTTTTATTGGAAAGACATTGGAAAGACAATTTGAAGGGAAGGGACATCTCCCTGATGATACATACAGACCGATGGCAAAACAAAAAAAGAATGATACATATAAGGCTACTCCTTATTCAATACAGTGGTACACCCAAAAATAAATGAATATATCTAAAATAGACTGACATTCCAAAAAAAAACTCTGCATATATGTCCAAATGAAAAAAATATTGTCAAACATAAAATAATGTTTTCAAATATTGAAAACATAAATACAGTGCCCATATCTACTGCAGTGTTGTTTGAACACTTGTGTAACCCATTGAAATGTGATTACTTGCAGTACACTAAAATGGACATTAGATGGCGGTGGTCTGATCATCGGGGTCATTCACATGGGCAGAACAGTCCTCTGGAACTTGTATGCTGTATAGCAGGAATTAGTTGGTGAGAAGGCAGTCAGGGGCTACATTTCCCAAGAGAGGTAGCATGTGGGCAGGGCATATAAATATCAAAGCTTGGGAGATTGGCCAGGAGAGTGGGGGGAGAGACATAAGGAGAAGGTGTACTGACAGGTGAAATGCTGAACTAGGCCACAGAGGGAGTTGGAGAGAGAGGAAGAGCGGAAAGAGCCTACTGACCACCCGGTCTGCCACACTGCCCAGCAGGCCAATCTTACAGCATGAGACTAGATGGGACACTGAGTCTGAGCCAGAGAGTCTGTGTACTGACCCCATTTGCAGAGAGACAGACTGCTACGATCTGCTGGACTACTTAATCTGGTGAGAGATACCCATGCATCCACTAACCAAGTGAATACTGACAGTTTGCCACCTCAGCTATCTACCTACACATAGTTGTGAACATTAGATGTAGTTGTTTCAGTTTGCGCCCTAGTTCTCACAGATGCCATCGTTGAGATACATCTACATTGCAGTTTCTTGTACAAGCTGATCGCAGGACATACAGTTGCAGGCAGAGATACAACAGTGTCCACTGAAACAACAAGTTTCCCTTCCTTAACAAAGCCTTTGATGTTCAAAGGAAGCTGTCTTTGCCTATAGACATTTTACTTCAAGCCTGCCCGTGTTTAGTGCATTAAAGGGGACCCTGTCTTAATTTGCTACCTCCAAGAGGAAAAGTGTTAATTCTCCCCTTGTTCCTTCAATATCTCTGTGTCATCATCCCAAGGAACTATATTACACACCTTAACTCAACTTGATACCAACTGAGCCCCAATGAGCACGCAGAAGACATTGTAATGTTCTTAAAGGGACAGTGTTCAATTTCATATGAGAATTCTCTTTACTTCACATCTAATCCTTGTCACCTAGTTCTGTGGACCCACAATGAATTCCCAAGAGTGGTTATAATTTGCTGCATATATCAATGTAATTTTGCTCTTTTTGACCATGTTACCTTTGATTCCAATATAAACTTCATATTGGTTTACACTAACTAGTGTGTGAGTCCATTTTACAGCTGTAATTTACTTTGGTCACGGGAGCACGGTAGTGTCAGCAGAGGTTGGGTTTGCAACCAGAGGTTCAGATTGACAGGGAACCCCAAAATTACTAAGCAACCCAAGTACTACACTGTAGTAGATACAGTATGTATAGCACCATCCAGTGACCATAGGTAAATTAGTTTGGCTCACAAGTCGCTAAAGTGAGCATATCTGTGGGGTTCAAGCTCAGGTCAGTCTGGAGGGCTCTGCAGGTCAGGCCTCTGTCGCCTCCCCCTTTCCAGACAGTTCTAGAAGCTACAGGAGCAGAGATCTGAATATTCAAGGGAGTCTGACCAAGCCCCAGGCAGGAGGCCTGGCAGGGTGGTAAGATGTGCTCATAAATATTGAAGGGCCTGGCCAGTAGGGGTTGTTGCTAGTTGGAGTATGGAGTGCTGAGTCGAAGATCATGAGGCCTAGAGGGGACCCTGGGGCTGGGGGCTCTGCCTTCAGGCAGGAGCTGAGGAAGGGAGGAAAGAAGTAGTTTGATCACAGGGATTTTAACCACCCTATCAGTCTCATTCAGGAGATACCCTGTATTGCAAGGGAGGACCTGTACAGCAGGAGGCCTGAACAGTGGTCTTTGCTGAGCAGCAGGATTTCAAGGGACAGTGTGAGTACCTCTAATTACCCCCCCCCCAGAGCCATCAAAGGAGAAGGCAGCCAGATGCAATATTTTGCTAGTCCTAAAAGGAACAGTGCCACAACTTATCTCAACCCCTCCTTTGCTCTGGGATTCACTCATAGAAGCCAGGTGCGCTGGCTATTCCTACAAAGGGGACATAGAGCTCCTGCATACAGTTGAGAATTTGCTATTTTCCACTAAGGGGACATAGAGCTCCTAAAACAAAAGGGATATTTGCTACTGATCCATTAAGGACTGACATTATTCTGGAGGGAGTACAGCCTAGGATACATTTTGCTGCAAATTGTACATAGAGAAGTTGTCCTCTAAGTCGTTGTTGAACTCAGTTTGAGCATCCCATAATCCCCTAATCCCCATCCAAGTTTATATTCCCTCCATAGAACATAAAAACAAGCCCAAGGACTGGTTAGTGACTGAGGATGCAAGCTGAAAAAATGTGTGTTGCCTAGCTGTGCAGACAAAAGGGGGGCCCAAAATCCAGTGGCTCCTTAGGGGGTAGCGCCACATATGGACACTTTGTATTTCTGTTTTCACTGACAATATTTTTTCATTTAAACATAGTAATATACACTCACTTGCCACTTTATTAGGTACACTAATAAATTCAGTTGAGTGGTAACACAAATTGCTAATCAGCCAATTACATGGGAGCAACTCAATGCATTTAGGCATGAAGACATGGTAAAGACGACTTGCTGAAGTTCAAACCGAGCATCAGAATGGGGAAGAAAGGGGATTTAAGTGACTTTGAACATGGCATGGTTGTTGGTGCCAGATGGTCTGGTCTGAGTATTTTAAAAACTGCTGATCTACTGGGATTTTCACGCACAACCATCTCTAGGGTTTACAAAGAATGGTCTGAAAAAGAGAAAATATCCAGTGAGCTGCAGTTGTTTGGACGAAAATGCCTTGTTGATGTTAGAGGTCAGAGGAGAATGGGCAGACTGGTTTGAGATGATAGAAAGGCAACAGTAACTCATGTCAATATGGACTAAAATCTCTGAGGAATGTTTTTAACACCTTGTTGAATCTATGAAACAAAGAATTAAGGCAGTCCTGAAAGCAAAATGAGGTCCAACCTGGTACTAGAAAGGTGTACCTAAAAAACTGGCTGGTGAGTGTATATGCAGAGTATTTTCTTTTGGAATGTCACTCTGTATTAAAAACATTAATTTGTTTTTGGGTGTAGCACTGTATTGAATAAAGAGTAGCCTTATATGTATAATTATCAAGGGGATTCTACTTACAGCTGCTAATTGGTTATTATAATTTGCTTTTTGTGGTTTACTATTAGCGTGAAGTGGGTTATATTTGAAAACTAACAAAAATAGTCATTTTTAAGCCTTCCCTACCCTATACAATGTGAAAAAAAAGTTTGGGCTTTACAGTATATACTTTATTTCAAACTGAAACTTACTTCATTGGGATTTGCCCTACATTCCACAGTCAAATTCACTCCATTTACAATTGGATGACTGTGCTCTAGGTGGACCAAAACATAAAAATGTACAACTCTAATGCTCAATGACTAAACCCATTAGGGGGCAAATGCATCTGGAGGACCTCTCATGTGGGTGTAGAGCAGAACTGAAACCATCCTACACTACTTGGTTTAGTTTTGGTCAAAGCGGGTCAACATCCAGTGTCCTATTGGCCACCATTTTTCTGTAGCATGAATCAACATTCACATATATAATATCAGTAAATAATCTGTTTTAGCCTACAGTCAAATTTTCTGCAATAAATTGTGCTAGTGGTAAATGTAATTTGCGTGTTTTTTTAAAGTAAAAGAAGTAAAAAAAACAACACAGCATTGTTCCTCCCTCAGAGTTAACTGGTCTTGAATGCCAGGTCAACAGACTGGTATCCCTATAGCAGAGAGCTATAAATATGTAGCCCCACCCACCCATGAACTTCAGCACTAGTGGGAGGGGTACTTTGAGAAGGGTACCCACAAAAAAATGGGGTTCCACTTCCAAAGCACCAGTTCCCAAAGCTGACTGGCATTGGGCTCTAGGGCACTAACAGTGCTCAGGAAGGGGTGCTGGAAAGTGGCGGACTTATTTACCACTTACGCGGTAGCCATCCATTTATGCAGTAGCCAGCCATTGGGGAACTGGTTTTAGGGGTCCCCCTTAGCTCTATTTCACCATGCAAAACATTTTATCAAAGTGTCAATATATTTTTTTGATAATTTCACCAAGCAGTGCCACAAAGCAAAACTAGAGGTGAAGTTTGATGGAATTTTGGCAAAATTGTTGATTCTCCTTGAAAAATCCTACTCATCCCTAATTGCTGCAGACTGCCTTATTAGATATGTTTCCTTCCAAAGATGCTGAAATGTGATAAAGGGCTGTAGTGCAAAGAATGTCAGTAATGGTTCTGACTTGAGCTTCTTTGAAGAATGTCAGCAACAGAAAACCTTTAAGTGCAAAGGCAAGTTGCTCATAGTGGTATTGATTTTAATCGGCATTCACTCATCAGCAGGACGCCAAGCACCATCTATGGGGATGAAGGACACTCTCTTCACCAATGATCTCCATAGATGGCAATTAGCCTAGTAGGGAGTGCTTAAGTATAAGTAAGCATCTGGTCTCTGTGTCATTATCTGCACCATAGTAATCAAGAGACATCACACTGATTTGGGAGAGGATATCCTCTAAATATTTAAAAATATACTGTCTTTTTTTGTTTCTTAATAAATTTTTATTAGTTTCGAGAAATGTATAATACAGAAATAGTACATACTATTGCAAGGAAATACAAAAATTCAAAAATTGTATATAAATTGAAGTATAATGATACAAGGCATACACGGTTAATGTTGGTTTAATGACTTTACATCTGTTTAGCCATTGTACTCATAGATGCAATATTTTACACAAATAAGCGTATTTCGTAAACTAACTAAGTGGACTAACATAGTAAACAGTTCAAAGAAAGAGAAACAAGAACAGTTGAATAAACAATTGTGTAAAGGGTCTGACACTAGGTATGGGGAATTCCTGAGGTTGGTTTGGGGATAATGATTATGCACAATCTGTGCAGGTTTTTAATTAACTACATATTTAGATTGGGAATAATCATTCCAGATCTTCCACTGGCGTTCGTTCACCATTCTAGTACCTAGTTTGTTAGCAAGTAAAGATTCATAAAAATAATTTATACATATGATCTCTAGAACATTTGAGAGGTTTGGGGAGAAGTTGGATTTCCAGTTTCTCACTATAAGCATTCTAACTGCTAGTAAAATGTGGATTACTATTCTACGGCAGAATGTAGGAAATCTATCAATCCTGAGGTTTAAGATCGCAAGGCCAGGTTCAGGGATTGTGATAATGCCCGTTAGGTTAGAGATAAATCGGAGTTCCAGAAACTAGTCAGATTTTTACATGACCAGAAAATATGTATAAAATGACCCACACTACCACACCCTCTTCAACAAAGAGGGGATGCGTACTTAGTAAATTTGGATATGCTAAATGGGGTAAGGTACCAGCATATGGCGAGTTTTTGTGATAGCTCCCAGTGGTTCACACAGTTAGAAGCTTTATAAAGTAATTTAAAGGCATAACACCATTTTTCTATGGAGTATGATTTGCCCAGGTCCATCTCCCATTTTATGTAGGGAGTGGTTTTAACAAATTTAGTTTAATCTTGGAAAAGATTATGGATATTCCTTTGGCTTGAGATGTTTGTGCACTAAGGTATTTCCAAGCTGCTAATAAGAATATTTCTTGTTTGGGTAAAGTTTTTAAAAAATGCCTTATTTGAAGGTATTGATACAAATTATTATTATTATACAGGATTTATATAGCGCCAACAGTTTGCACAGCACTTTACAATATAAGGAAGACAGTACAATTACAATACATTTCAGTACAGAAGGAATGTGAGGGCCCTGCTCATGGAGCTTACAATCTAAAGGAAGGGGGAGATGATACAAAAGGTGATAGCTGCGGGGGATGATCTGGTGGAGGTGATTCAAGTACAGTTCTTAGGTGGAGGTGGGGTAGGCTTCCCTGAAGAAGTGCGTTTTCAAAGATCGCCTAAAGGCAGACAGGGTGGGGGCTGACCGGACATGCTGTGGTAGGGAGTTCCAGAGGATGGGAGAGGCTCTGGAGAAGTCCTTGAGGCAAGCGTGGGAGGAGGTGATGAGGGAGCTAGAGAGGAAGATATCATGGGAGGAGCGGATTTGGCCGATATCTGTGGATGAGGTCGGTGATGTAGCTAGGGGCAATGTTGTGGATGGCTTTGTAAACTGTGGTTAGTATTTTGAATTTTATACGTTGGGTTATTGGAAGCCAGTGAAGGGATTGGCAGAGAGGGGTAGCAGTCGCTGATCAGTTGGTAAGGTGTATGAGTCTAGCAGCAGCATTCATAATAGACTGAAGGGGGGATAGCCTGTGTAACAGTAGACCAGTGAGGAGGGAGTTGCAGTAATCAAGGCGGGATATAACCAAGGCGTGAATAAGTTGTTTTGTGGTGTCATTGGTCAAGAAGGTCCGGATTTTGGAAATGTTCCGGAGGTTGACGCGACAGGATTTAGCCAGTGAGTGGATGTGGGGCCCAAAGGAGAGGTCAGAGTCTAGCCTAGCACCCTGGCATGAGGGGAAGAACCAATGGTTGTGCTGTTGATCTTAATGGTAAAGTCGTGAGTGGGGGATCGGGGAGGAAGAAATATTACAAGCTCGGTTTTTGAAAGATTGAGTTTGAGGTAGTGATGTGACATCCATGCTGATATGTCGCTTAGTAGATTTGTGATAAGTGAGGAGATTGAGGGGGTGAGCTGGGGAGTGGAGATATAGATTTGGGTGTCATCAGCATAGAGGTGGTATTGTAAGCCATGGGAGGTTATCAGGGTTGGCCCAGGGAAGAGGTATAGAGAGAGAAAAGGAGGGGCCCAAGAACAGAACCTTGGGGTACCCTAACAAAAAGGGGAAGAGGAGCGGAGGAGGAGTTGTATGTGACACTGAAAGTGCGCTAAGAAAGGTAAGAGGATAGCCAGGAGAGAGCAGAGTCACGGAGGCCAATGGAGTGGAGTTTACTGAGGAGGAGCAGGTGGTCGACTGTGTCAAAGGCAGCGGAAAGGTCAAGGAGTATGAGTATGGAGTAATGGCCGTTGGTTTTAGCAGTTAGTAGGTCATTAGTGAGTTTTAGTAAATCAGTTTCTGTGGAATGTTGTGGGCGGATGCCAGTTTGTCGGGGATCAAGAAGGTTGTTGTCGGTGAGGTAGCAGTTCATACGGTTGTGAACAAGGCATTCGAGAAGCTTGGAGGCAAATGGGAGCAGGGAGATGGGTCTTAAGTTATTCAAACAGGTGGGGTCCAGCGAGGGTTTTTTGAGAATGGTAACCGGTGCATGTTTGAGTGGGGAGGGAAAGGTGCCCATGGAGAGTGAGAGGTTGAAGATGTGGGTTAGAGAGTTTAGGATAGAGCAGGAAGGAGGCTGCAACAGTCGCAAGGGGACAGGATCCAGGGGACAGGTGGTGAAGTGAGCCTTGGAAAGGACATCGGTAACTTCCTTGGAGGTAACAGGGTCGAAGGTGGAAGTGTTGAGTTTGTTGTTGGGCCTAGTATGTTGGTTAGAGGAGGAAGCTTGACACTGGAGATCTCATCACGAATTGTGCTGATCTTCTTCTTGAAGTGACTGGCAATCTCCTGTGCAGTAAGTAAGTTGGTAGGTGGAGGCAGTGGGGGTGGAGTAAGGAATTAAGGGTAGAGAAGAGTTGACGAGGATTGGATGAAAGGGTCTTGATGAGAGTGTTATAGTAGGTTTGCTTAGCAGCGTGGAGGCTGGAGTTGTATTTAAGAAGAGCGGATTTGTAGAGGGTAAAGTCTTTCAGGGATTTAGTTTTACGCCATGCTCGCTCAAGAGTGCGGCTGCGTCTCTTGAGACTTCTGGTGTCATCTGTTTGCCAGGGTTGAGACAGGCAAGGCCTGGTTCTGCGTGTAGAAAGAAGAGCAAGGGAGGATGATAGATAGTTGTTGTAGGCAGATGTGGCCAGCTCTGGGCAGGACAGGGGTGCAATTTCATCATAGAGGCGCTCAGTAGCGGAGTGAAGAAGGTCAGGGCTGAGGTGAAGGAGGTTTCTACAGGTGACGGTTTGGTGGTTGGAGGCATGGGGGGTAGGAGGCAGGGAGAGTGTGAAGCTGATAAAGTTGTGGTCAGAGAGAGGAAAAGGGGTGTTAGAGAGGTTACAGGGAGTGCATAGGTGGGTGAATACAAGGTCAAGGGTGTTGCCATTGCAGTGGGTGGTGGATTGTGACCATTGTGTTAGGTTAAAAGAGGAAGTTAGGTTGAGTAGTTGAAAGGTGGCAGGGGTGTGGTCATTGACTGGGATGTTAAAGTCGCCGAGGATGATGGCAGACACCTCAGAGGAGAGAAAGTACAGCAGCCATGCTGAAAAGTCATCGAGAAAGGCCCGGAGACCGGTAGATGACTGTGATCCTCAGACAAACAGGAGAAAAGAGACGAATACAGTACACTTTGAAAGAGCGGGGGGACAGAGATGGGGGAGCAGGAAGAACCTGGAACTTGCATTGTGGGGAAAGAAGAAGTCCGACTCCGCCCCCTTTTCGTCCACTGGGTCTGGGCGAGTGAGTCCAGAGGAGGCCGCCATGGGAGAGTGCTGCACAAATCTGTAAGAGATTAAATTCTTTGGACAATGCATCAGATGTTTTAATTATTTTATTGTCGTTTAGATCAGCTATAAACTGGATATAAACTGCCAGCCTACAAGAGAAATATTTGGTATTAAATTTGATAGGATGGATATGGGGATAGGGATGGATATTGATGTAGAAGGGCTGTAAAAAATCTTACAGAGATCTCTCCAGGCTAAGATAGAAGCTTGTATGGCAAGGGAAAAGATTGGACTGGATATGGGTACCAAGTATCGATTAGTAGAAGATGCCAGTTGGTTAGTTTCTTTGGTTAGTTTATCTATTAATACAGAATAATTAACGTCTGCTAGGTGTGCGGGGTCTGATGTGAGTTGTAGTCCTAAATAGGAGAGACCTGAGCCGCTCCAGGTGTAGGGGTATGTGTTTTGAAGTTGGCTCTTCATCCGAGTTGAGAGTTTCAATTTTAATATTACTGATTTGGTAAAGTTAACCTGATAATAAGATACTTGGTCAAAAGTTATGAGAGTAGAGTGGGCGTTAGCCAAGGATACGGAAGGGTTAGTTAGGAAAAGGACTACGTCGTCCGCAAAAAGGTTTATATTATGGAATCTATTTTTGAAGGAGAAGCCATGTATATGAGAATGTGTTCTGACAGTTTCTGCCAGGGGTTAAATAAGTTGGTTGAATATTGATGGAGACAGGGGGCAGCCCTGTCTAGTCCCATTTGTTATAAAAAATGGCCGAGAAAGGATACCTGATGTATACGCCTGTGCACTTGGAGAGGAATAGAGAGCTAGAATTGCAGATAAAATAGGGCCAGTGCAGCTAAATTTTTGAAGTGTCTGATTCATATAGCCCCAGTGGATTCTGTCGAATGCCTTCTCCGCATCCAAATATAGGAGCAGAGAAGGCACCTGACGAGCTCTGGCATTTTGTATTATATTAATGACCCTATGAGTAGCATCTGCAGCCTGCTTCCCTGATGCAAAACTTGTTTGGTCAGCATTAATTAGGGTAGGTAATATATGTAGAAGCCTATGGGCCAGGATTTTAGCATATATTTTTATATCTGTGTTAAGAAGTGATATGTGTCGAAAATTGGATGGAGATTATAGAGAGAATGATAATACTCAGCAAATGAGTTTGCTATATCTTTTGGATTGATAATTTTACTCTTATCCGAAGAGTGAATTATGTGGGTGATCTTAGATTGCATATGGCAGTGTTTAAGTCTCTGAGGAAGAAATTTACCTGCTCTATTACTTGAAGAATAATGGGTTAGTTTCAAATGAGTAAGATATTTGTGGTAATTTTCAATAAGCATAAGGCATAAATCAGAATGTACTCTGATTAGCTGGTGGGTCAATTTTGTGTCTGGTTTTAATTTATTATGAAGTTCTAAATGTTTAATGTCACTCATAAGCTGATCTGCTTTTTGAGTCCTCTGCCTTTTCACCTGGGGGCTCAGCTGAAAAAAAATTCCTCTAATGTAAGCCTTATGAGCACACAATAAAGAAAATGGTTTAGTAACAGATGAAGCATTAAGTGTAAAATATTCATTTAAATTATTAGCAATATGAGTTGTATGGGCAGGTGTGTGGAGCAGTTGGGAATTGATATGCCACACAGATGCCAGACCTGGGGTATTTCCCTCCTTAACCATCACGGATACAGATGCATGGTCGGACCTCGAGATCTCGTGTATGGAGGATGAGGACACTGCCTGTAGAAGTGACTTATGAACCAAAATCATATCAATACGTGCATATGAATTATGTCTGGTGGACAAATAGGTTTAGTTCTGTTCATTGGCATGTTGGCACCTCCAGACATCATAGATGTCGGCTGCATGGAAGATCGGCATCAAAGTTGGAGGGGTTCTTTTGGCTTTCGAGGTAGAGTCCAAGTGCTAGTCTATGATGAGATTAAAGTCACCACGGATTATTAAAGCACCTTTCTTTATAGAGGAGAGCTTGCGGAGGACTTTTTTGATAAAGTGAAGTTGATGGGTATTAGGTGCGTAGAGATTGACAATCGTGTAGAGCTTGTTGTTAAGTTCGCATATCAGGATCAAGAATTTACCTTCTGGGTCTGAGTAAGATTTCTGTAAAGTGAAAACAATAGAGCTTTTTATAGCAATAAGGACCCCCTTTTGTTTCGTAGGAGCAGATGCCATGAAGATATGCGGAAAGAGATTATGATGAAAGTTGGAGCTGATGTTATTTGAAAATGTGTTTCCTGAATGCACAGGATGTCACTTTACAGTCTAATTGCTTCCTTCCATAGGGATGATCTTTTTGCCGAGTGATTTAATCTTTGGACATTATAAGATGCTATTTGAATATCCATGGAGTGAAAATATGTAAAAAGATAGACCATACCTTTCTGCTGTATTGTAAAAGAGAGGGCTTCTCCACAAGAGTTGCTTCAACACAGTTTTCACTTGGTCACCCCAGAGCCAAAGCCAGACCAGTATAACAAGAAAAGAAAGAGGTGAAAAAAAGTAAATTAGCATATATTACAGAAAAACAATAAGAAAAAAGATTCGAACAGGAATCTGGTAGCCCAATACCAGAATACCAAGCCCACGATTCTCTATGTTGGTGAGTATCGTGGGCTTGAGGGAATCATGTAGTTTTACGGTGAGTAATAATGAGGGATTTAGGTTTGTTGTTTCTTACTGTGTTTTTTATGAGAAACCACTCTCCATTCATCCTTGGACTGCAGCTTATGCTGATTTGGTGGACTAGCAGGATCATGTTCTGGAATAATGCTTTAGGAACGAAGCAGGTTCAGTGCTTCAGCAAGAAAAGAGATAACTGTGTCCTTCTTTGATGATGGCTAGTTTGACCAGGTATCCCCAGCAATATACTATATTGTTGTTGTGAAGGGCTTTAGTAATGGGTAGTAAAGCTTTACGTTTTTGCATTGTGTATTGAGAAAGATCCGCAAATAGTTGCTTGCATGAAGTGATCTTTAATGTGGTAGAAATGCACACGTATAAGAATGTCTCTAGGGATGTTCTCCGCAAGGATTAAGTAATCGATGGATTCTATCCACCGCAATTTCTGAGGCGGGAGTTGAAGGCAGGAAGGCCTGAATGAGATCACATGCGTATTGGTGAAGTTAAGCTGGTTGAATGGCTTCCAGGATACCTCTTATTTTATTATTATTTCTGCACGATCTATCTTCCTGGTCCGCCACCTTGGCTTTGAGCCAGGTCACTTCATCATCTTGTTCATTATGTGCATCTACTAATGAGTTGTGCGATGCTGAGAAGTCCCCCATTTTTTGTTCAATATGGTATATTCTGCTCCTCAGTTCTCCTACTTCAGTTTTAAAGTTCTGAATACAAGTCATCATATCAGAGTGCAAACAGCTGCGGAGCTAAATTAACATGTCTTTCAATGTTGTATCAGAGATGGACTGATTCATAGTAGAGAAGGAATTAATATTATCCACCAATTCTCTAGTGTCATCTACAGAATCATTGTGTTTGCTCACCTCTGTGTTGCGGCGTTCAGAGTCCATCCTGGGCTTGGATTTAACAGGACTGCGGGATAGTGGTGTGGAGAGGCCTGGAGAGCAGTGCTGCGATCCAGCCGATGAGATAGGGCTTTGTGCAGGAGAGTGGGGATGGGCAGCATTGGAGGAGGCTGGAGATTGGCCATCGGCGCCATCTTGATCTCCTCTCTTCTTCCGGAGGAAAGAAATGGGGTAATTTCTTTGGCTGGGGTGCCTCTTTCCATTTGCGGGTCATCACTGGTGGGTGAGTAGGCAGTCAGATGATGAACAGTGTCTGCTGTGTGAGTCACGATCGCCCCAGGGATCAGGGATTCCCAGCGCTGGAGCGGAGCTCCTGTCTCAAGTGGCCATGCAGCAGAACGGTAGCCAAGCCTGTCTTTTGATGGCTTAACAATACACTAACCATGTAACCAATGCAGTATCATCCATTTGCAAACTCCACATGTGTAACCTGAAAGCTCTTTATTTTAATATTCACAGGCCCAACATGCATTACCAACAAAACATCAAGTGTGCCTTACACCGTATGTATTGCGGCATCATGTGAGTACACAGATGTGATGCTAAAAAATATTTATTAAAGTAGCACTGCATTTGACGTGTTCATTTATTTTCTTATGCCTAAAATAATAAAAATCTGGCAAGAAAAGTAGAATTTTTCTTAGTGGAATAACATAGTGAAGGATGATATCTGTCAAGAATAATGATATCCTTTCATTTTGGAGAGCGGTAAGAATTGACAGAGCTAAATTTGGTTTGAATTGCTTTCAGTTATGTGATTATATCTTCAATATCTATGCAAAATTTGAATAAAAATGTGAGAGTATAAGTCTGGACTACTTTGTCATGTCCACTATGACATTTATGAAAAGCTTTAACCTAAATCCAGTACATGAAAAGCCTTTTAGCACTAATGAGACAATCTTAAAGGGTAACTCAACTTTTGTTAAAAAATAATTTATAATATTTTCACTATTTCCATATAAACCACTATGGAATTTAATAGAGAAGGGCATTTACACCTTGAGGGTTAGATGACCCAGTTGTGGTACCCGCTTAGCATTTAGCATTTTGCACATAATGCTACTATACAGAACCAAAAAAGGAAATAGGACCTCATCAGCTTGGCAATCAGTGGCTAGAACAATAGCTGTTGGAGGCAGATATGGTTGCCACTTGTCCGGGATTCACTCGGACAGTCTGGGTTTTGAATCGTGTTTGGTTTTCAGTCCACATGAAAACTGGACACATTATTCAGACTGGACTGTGGCTCCCTAAGATAGCTGGTTCCTCTCCTTCCAGCCTGCAGGTGACGATAGATGGCCAGAACTGAGACTGAGAGCTCACCTCAGTCTCAGCGCTGCACTGCAGGGGAGTGAAGACAGTCTGTCCTTCTTCCTCTCTCCCCTTTTCAAGTTACTGATCGCATGACTAGAGAGAGGAAAGAGGATCTGCTTTCTATGCAGATTGTGATCTGTAAGTACAAGAGGGAAGAAGGGGGGAAACTCTGATGTGTGGAGGGACTCCTGATAGGGACACCAGAATAAGAAGGCACTGTGCTGGGGATACCAGATGAAGAAGGCACTCTGATGGGGACACCAGATTAAAGAGGCACTCTAATGGGGACACCAGATTAAGTAGTTACTCTGATGGGGACACCAGATGTTAGAAGGCACTCTGATGGGGACACCAGATGTAAGGAGGCACTCTGATGGAGACACCAGATGTAAGGAGGCACTCTGATGGGGCCACCAGAAGTAAGGAGGCATTCTGATGGGGACACCTAATGTAAAGAGGCACTCTGATGGGGACACCAGATGTAAGGAGTCACTCTGATGGGGACACCAGATATAAGGAGGCACTCTGATAGGGACACCAGATGTAAGGGTTTTTTCTGATGGATGGAGGCAACCTACCTAAGGGGGTACTCTGATGGGGGCAACTGATCTAAGGGGGTACTCTGATGGAGACACCTTATGTAATGTGGTTTTATTTTCTTTTACTTGAAATATGGATGTGATTGGCCTACTTTTATGTTTTTAATAGAAAGAAATTTGGACCTCCACTGGAAGAAAATTTTAGTGACGGGACCTCCATGAATTTCAGTTAATTACCCCTGTCCTAGGTAGACATTTGTGCATCGCAGGAATGTTGCAAAATTGTTTGCATTTCTGCAATCCACAAAAACACACAGCCCTTTTGCAGCTGTGCCATTAATTCTTGATCGCACAAACACACCTTAATTTTGTGCTCATTCACCTGTAGCAAAACGTATGCTAAAAAGTCTCATCCGTTTTGGTGTAGCGCAATTTTTAAAAAGGTTATACAGGTTTTATATCTATTTGTATTACATTTTGATTTTCATCTGCTGTGTATACTACAAAAAAAAGTATTTGGGTTTTGGCTTGCAGAGAAGGTGGCATCCCTAGAGGCAGATTGTTTGCAGAGGACCTAGAAACAAATAATGATAGCTGCTTAAATGACTTCATGATCTCCAGGAAGTGCTATGACTTGTTACACAATTAAGTATGTATCTGGTGTATGTAATCAAGTAGGTTAATACACATCTTGCCAAAGGCGACAGACAATGAAAAAACCAAAACAATTACATAAAGGCCACATGCCATCCATATCTGAATAGCAGTCGTGCTAGACTAAACGTTAGGGCACGTATATTTTTCAGACATTTGTGGTAGATTGCTATAAAAGCAAATAGCATGTGGCCTATTAGCAAGTGGAGGTTGAATATTACAATTTTACAGGCTGGGGAAAATTGGGAACATGTAACCGAGCAGCCAAACATGATCATGACTTTGCCTTTTTATTGTAAGTACAGCATCCTGTGGACGTAAGAAAGGACAACACACTAAGTGTGGCACGGTGCTGCAGAAATTATTGGCCATTGTAAAAGGTGGATGTTGTCCTAAAAAACATGGTAAGACACCTCTTCACTTACAGTACATATCATAGAAATTGAGAATTGTAAAAGATGATACATAATCGAAACTGTACTTTATGAACAAGATGACTGCAACTGTGTGAAAATGATATACAGTCAGGTCCATAAATATTGGCACATCAACACAATTCTAACATTTTTGGCTCTATACACCACCACAATGGATTTGAAATGAAACGAACAAGATGTGCTTTAACTGTAGACTGTCAGCTTTAATTTGAGGGTATTTACATCCAAATCAGGTGAACGGTGTAGGAATTACAACAGTTTGTATATGTGCCTCCCACTTGTTAAGGGACCAAAAGTAATGGGACAGAATAATCATCATAAATCAAACTTTCACTTTTTAATACTTGGTTGCAAATCCTTTGCAGTCAATTACAGCCTGAAGTCTGGAACGCATAGACATCACCAGATGCTGGGTTTCATCCCTGGTGATGCTCTGCCAGGCCTCTACTGCAACTGTCTTCAGTTCCTGCTTGTTCTTGGGGCATTTTCCCTTCAGTTTTGTCTTCAGCAAGTGAAATGCATGCTCAATCGGATTCAGGTCAGGTGATTGACTTGGCCATTGCATAACATTCCACTTCTTTCCCTTAAAAAACTCTTTGGTTGCTTTTGCAGTATGCTTTGGGTCATTGTCCATCTGCACTGTGAAGCGGCGTCCAATGAGTTCTGAAGCATTTGGCTGAATATGAGCAGATAATATTGCCCGAAACACTTCAGAATTCATCCTGCTGCTTTTGTCAGCAGTCAAATCATCAAAAAATACAAGAGAATCAGTTCCATTGACAGCCATACATGCCCACGCCATGACACTACCACCACCATGATTCACTGATGAGGTGGTATGCTTAGGATCATGAGCAGTTCCTTTCCTTCTCCATACTCTTCTCTTCCCATCCCTCTGGTACAAGTTGATCTTGGTCTCATCTGTCCATAGGATGTTGTTCCAGAACTGTGAAGGCTTTTTTAGATGTCGTTTGGCAAACTCTAACCTGGCCTTCCTGTTTTTGAGGCTCACCAATGGTTTACATCTTGTGGTGAACCCTCTGTATTCACTCTGGTGAAGTCTTCTCTTGATTGTTGACTTTGACACACATACACCTACCTCCTGGAGAGTGTTCTTGATCTGGCCAACTGTTGTGAAGGGTGTTTTCTTCACCAGGGAAAGAATTCTTCGGTCATCCACCACAGTTGTTTTCCGTGGTCTTTTGGTGTTGCTGAGCTCATTGGTGCGTTCCTTCTTTTTAAGAATGTTCCAAACTGTTGTTTTGGCCACGCCTAATGTTTTTGCTATCTCTCTGATGGGTTTGCTTCGTTTTTTCAGCCTAATGATGGCTTGCTTCACTGATAGTGACAGCTCTTTGGATCTCATTTTGAGAGTTGACAGCAACAGATTCCAAATGCAAATAGCACACTTGAAATGAACTCTGGACCTTTTATCTGCTCATTGTAATTGGGATAATGAGGGAATAACACACACCTGGCCATGGAACAGCTGAGAAGCCAATTGTCCCATTACGTTTGGTCCCTTAACAAGTGGGAGGCACATATGCAAACTGTTGTAATTCCAGCACCGTTCAACTGATTTGGATGTAAATACCTTCAAATTAAAGCTGACAGTCTGCAGTTAAAGCGCATCTTGATTGTTTCATTTCAAATCCATTGTGGTGGTGTATAGAGCCAAAAATGTTAAAATTGTGTCAATGTACCAATATTTTTGGACCTGACTGTAGACTCACCTAAACAAAATAAATAAAATATCATGCCATGGTCACAAATAATGCTTATCACTCCATGTTTTTACAGCTAAACTTAAATCTGCTTATATTTTGCCTTCCCTGGTACTCCTACCTCCCCTTCATAATATTAAAAAATGTATAAATAAAACATTTTCCTGTTCAGTACATACTGTATGTTGTACCCAGCCATTTCTCCACTGGGTTTCTGTACCTCTCTATGAAACAAAGACTGGTGGGATGGGTCAGCAGGATGCTGTACAAAGCTTCCTGGAAACATCACAGCACCCTGTTTCAGTACTCTTTTTAAGAACCCTTAGCCCAGATGCAAGCAGTGGTCTGGCTCTTATGAGTTATGGAAATATCAAAATGTCTTCATAGGTGGATGTCAATCTAGAGGAGTGGGAATTCTTATGCAGACTGCATTTGGATTATACAGGACTCCTGGAATGTGTCCTGGACAGCTGAGATATTCCCACAGTATTTGAGATGTAGCCCCTTTAGGGGGGCAGTTTTGGAGATTGCTTGGTAGTCGGGGGTTCTCACCCATGCAGGGTGAGGTGTTCTAGGGAAGTTTGGCTAGATAGACGGTTGATTTCTAGGACTCTCTGGATTGATAAATCCACACTAGGGACCCAGAATTTTGGCAGTTCAAGGAGTAAATAGATACCAAACATGTCACGCTTTAAAATTGTGCACATCCCTGCAACGTCATCAAACAACATAAATTTTACTGTCCATTGGGGACACTTTAAAAGTCTTTACATGTTACCACTTTAGATTTACAGAGGAGGTCTGGTGCTAGAATTACTATTCATATTCTGACATTTGCAATGAAAGCTCACATGTGTGGGACGAATGCTGTTTGCTTGCATGCGGGATTACACATGCGTTCACCTTTGCTCATGCACAGGGGAAGCAAGGACACTTTAAATTTTGGGTTTTTTTTTACACTTTTGCTTTAAATATTTTTTTTTCTGATTTTCTGAAATGTAAACTTCCTTTGAGACAGCAGTAGGCATGTAAAAGGTACTGTTTATGCAGAGACCTAGGGTCCTTAAAGCATTTATTCACACCAAGATCGGTGTGATCAAATGCTTTTCATTTTTAAAAATGGCGGTGTTTACCGCAGTGTAAACCAGAAGTGATGTAAGGTCATCGCTTCCAGGTTACAGTATCATATTGCTGAACAAAGCCGGTCCGGTCTTTATTCAGCTCTATGATCAGCCAGCTGGTCGATCGGGACTTCCGGTGGAAAAGGAGATCCCGGTAAAGCTGCGGAAGGTGGGAAGTCCCTTCCTGCTGCAGTAATAGCAATTCAGTGACTAGTTAGCTGCTTTGATTGCTATTACAAGGGATGGTACCGGTACCAGGATGGTGCCAGGCATTATCATGGTATAACTACTCAAACTCTGGTGACGTACAGGTACATTGTTGGAGCTGAAGTGGTTAAAGGCAATAAGAGTGAACACTTGGGCTTTAGACACTTGTTGCTTAACCCTTGCACACCGGCACCCTAACACCCAGATGAACCCAACCCTGGGGGGGGGGTGCTGAGACCAAGAGTTTGTCAGTGAGCCAATTGCATGATTCCTTGTTTTGATGGATCTATGAACTGTTTATCCGATTTTGTGCTGAAGGAAGCTATTTATGTTACCTGCTTTGGAGGAATTATTAAAGAGTTGTTTGCTATTACAGATGGCAGCTGGTGATCTTGGACCCCCCCCCCCCCCCATATTACAGGATGCAGAATGTTGAGCCTCTGCGTCTGAGAGAACTAAAATCCAAAGAATGAAAAGAATCCTGCACCACAGTTAAATACAATAGGTAAAGTTGGAGTTCAACTGTACCAAAGAAGTTCAACACAGTTTACAGTTTTGCATTCTTCCAGCATTGACTTCCTTCTCT
Organism: Staurois parvus; assembly: GCF_062004578.1. NCBI lineage: Eukaryota > Metazoa > Chordata > Amphibia > Anura > Ranidae > Staurois > Staurois parvus. Next base: position 4,979,328 of record NW_028317961.1, on the reverse strand, counting down.
ACACTCTGCATTCAGTCACATGATATCACAGGAGCCACAAAAGAAGTCAACACTAAAAGATTTCTCTCTGTCAGGTACTGTGGTTGCAGGTCTGGACAGGGAGCAGATAGTTATATAAGGCCCCACAGCTGTCATTGTCTGCATGTCTCACTCTGATTGAGGTCTGAATGGGGGAATATCTCCACTCCCTAGGCTACCACAAAGCCACCACTCCCTAGGCTACCACAAAGCCCTACAGCAGTCATTGTCTGCATGTCCCACTCTGATTGAGGTCTGAATGGGGGGGTATCTCCACTCCCTAGGCTACCACAAAGCCACCACTCCCTAGGCTACCACAAAGCCACCACTCCCTAGGCTACCACAAAGCCACCACTCCCTAGGCTACCACAAAGCCCTACAGCAGTCATTGTCTGCATGTCCCATTCTGATTGAGGTCTGAATGGGGGAGTATCTCCACTCCCTAGGCTACCACAAAGCCACCAGCCTACCACAAAATAAACATAAAGGGTTAGTTCATGTTTTTTCAGAAAAAATGAAAAGGTGAACTATTTTTTCTGTTATCACGGAGAGTAAAAGTGATTAAAATCCCAAATTGTGAGTTGTCACCAGAACAGGAAGATCTTCTGATGGGGACACCAGTTCTGGTGACAACCAGGGATTTCCTTAGTTTTGGAGATATTTCCTCTCACTTCTTGTTGTGGCTATAGGATGTAGAGGGCAAAAAAAAACTGACGAGCTACAACCCTCCCTTACTCTATCCAAAATGTAAAAAAAATTTTCTTTTAGTTCTTCTTTAACTGGCACAGGGAGGAAATGCCACATTGCCTTAGTCCAATTCTCCCATATACAGGTCTCCGTGAAAGCTTGGAAACAAATCATTCATTGCATGCTATGACTTTGATGACTAAACTTTGTGCCAAAAAATTACCATAGCAATAAGATCACACTGATGTGTCTAAAACACTGGAAGGTATGACAGCTTATGTAGGCAGACGTTGAGCATAAATGTGCTTGACATGTAAGCAATTTGGCCTTCAGTACTAGGAGCATCAGGAATCTGGGCTCATATGGGAGCTGACTGACAGCTGATCACCAGCACGGTCTGGTTCTGCCGACACAGGAAATATGCAGCCAGAACAGTGCTGGCAGATGACAAGGACATTTACAAACATCGCACTGTTCATATGGCTTCAGCATGTCCACTTCATCAACAACATTGCACTGATCAAGCAGTCTGGTCTATTATTTGTGTCCTATCATCTGAACTGATAAATAAAAGCATGATATTTACTGACACATGACTGTCACTGCTTATTTCCAGTCTTTACTAATGTGACCTAGTTTGCCCCAGGGAGGTACACATGCAGGAAGCTTTTTATTGCGTACAAAAATAGACTGCAGCCAGAGAGAGGGAAAAGGATGTGATGTGACAGGGAAACCATACAGACGGCTTTTACCAGAGACTTTGTATACTGACATTTCTGGATTATAATAATAATAATAATAATGTGTTTATTATTACAAAAAAACTAGTATAATCCTGGTCCTTAACCACTTCAAGTCCGGACACTTTTACCCCCTTCCTGTCCAGGCCAATTTTCAGCTTTCAGCGCTATCACACTTTGAATGACAATTGCGCGGTCATGCAACACTGTACACATAAAAAAATGTTAGCATTTTTTTGAGATAGATAAAGCTTTAATTTGGTGGTATTTATTCACCACTGGGATTTTTTTTTGCTATATAAATCCAAACATTTTGAAAAAAAAAGTGCTTTTCTTATAACATTTTTCAAATAAATAATCTTTCTTCATAAATCTTGGCCAAAATGTATTCAGCTATCTTTTTAGTAAAAAAAAAGTAACCCAAATTCATTTATAACCAAAAATTATAATTTTTCAAAAAAATTTTTTTACATTTTTATTTTATTTGTTTTATATTATTATTTATGTTTTTGCTTTTTTTTAACATACTGTCACCCTAGCAGTACAGTGTCACCATAGTGACACTGTACTACTTGTGGGGGGTGATGAATATTTTTTTTTTCTTTTACACTGATTGCTTTTACATCCATAAAGGCTGTAAAAGCAATAATTTTGCCTTCTCTCTGGCTACATTCTTGCAGCCATTGAGAAATACTGTGAGAGCTGTGATTGGTCACAGCTTGTCACATGGTACAAGGCTGTTGTGAATAGCCTTGTACCATGTGACCTCTGTGATCATTCACAGATTTCACACGTAGTAAGCAATGATGTTAGGAAGTGGCATCTTGTTTACTACTGTTCATGTGATCACTGATTGGCCAATCAGTGATCACATGATCGGGACCTCACAAAGAGGTCCCGTACAGCGATCAGTGCTGCTCGCTCTCAGGGAGCGTGCACAGGCTGAAAATGCAGCACCGTTTATGAACGGCAAGCTGCTCCTGCACTGCTCCTGTCCGGCCGTTTATGTACATGGGCCGGATGGGAAGTGGTTAAGGGCCCTTTCACACTGATCAGTTTTTTAATTTAAAAAAAGAAGAAAAATTAAAAATGCATCCCTTTAAATCAGGGGTGCTCAACCCATGGCCCACGGAGCCCTCTGATGTAGCCTGTGACCTCAGACCCGGAAAGCACATACCCAGGGTCAGCAAACTCATGAATACAGGAGTTTTGGTGCTCTTTCAGAAAGTGCACCACACCTGCAAGATATATTAGAAGTCAAGAGCAAAGTGCAGCTAACCTACAGGAAAGTCACAGGTGTACTGTGCTACACCCACAGTGCGGATAAACCGCAGCGCATCAGTGTGAAAGCAACCTTATTGGGGGCTCAGGACAGTATGACTTGTTTACATTTGTGGTTTGGGGGTGGTAAAACCCTAGAGCTGAGACATGTTTTTACCACCCCTCCTCCAACCACTAGTGTAGGGTCAGCGGTCACAATGGCGACTCCATCACATGCTTCAGAGGACCCATGTGGCCTCCCTGTCACATTCTGTTTTACACTTGGACAGAAGGTCCGGCAAACGCAGCATATACAGGAACATCAATGGACTACGAGAGAGCTTAGCAGTGTCCTTGCAGTTCATTGAGAACTACAAGCTGTCTGCTGCAGTGGCAGACAGTAGTTGTAATTCATTCATTCACAAAATGCTGTGAATACATTTATTTATTTCAGGTACTTATATAGCGCCATGAATTTATGTAGTGCTTTACATATATACTGTACATTTCCATCAGTCCCTAACCCTCAAGGGATGTACAATCTAAGGTCCCTCACTTACATACATATACTAGAGCCAATTTAGACAGGATCCAATTAACCTATCAGCATGTCTTTTGGAGTGTGGGAGGAAACTGGAGTATCCGGAGGAAACCCACACAGGCACAGGGAGAACATGCAAACTCCAGACAGGAGGTTTTGTGGTTGGGATTTGAACCAACAACCCTAGTACTGCCAGGCGGAAGTGCTAACCACTTAGCCACTGTGCTGTCCAATGACGCAGGTGTATGGCAATCTTGCACAGCCGCACTCTTTTTAAATTGTGACAGAGGGTGCAGAGAGAAGATCCCCCACCCACTGTCACAGTGGGGCATCGGTGGGCCACACAGGTGCTCTTTATTAACATGTACCAATTTACTAAAATGAACTTATCCTTTAAGCAATTGCATTGCCAGATCTTACTATCTGTTCTCCTACAGCGTCACCTACAACACTGCCACCTCCCCCTCCCTCCCCCTCTCTGTCGGGGTCCCCAAGGCTCTGTCCTCGGGCCCCTCCTCTTCTCCATCTATACCTCCTCCCTTGGCAAACCTATTCACTCCCACGGCTTCAATTACCACCTCTATGCTGACGACACCCAAATTTACCTCTCCACCCCCCACCTCACCCCCTCACTCTCCGCCCGCATCGCCACCTCCTAAACGGCATATCAGACTGGATGTCGCTCCATTTCCTCAAACGTAACCTATCCAAAACGGAGCTCCTGGTCTTCCCCCCACCCCGTGCCCCCCCCCATCCTCTCCATCACTACTAACAACGCCACCATCTCTCCCACCCCACACGCCAAAGTCCTGGGTGTCACCCTGGACTCCCACCTCTCCTTCCTACCCCACATCCAACTGCTATCTAGATCTTGCAGGCTCCACCTCCGCAACATCTCCAAGATACGCACATTCCTCACCCCAGACACCACCAAACAACTCGTACACTCCCTCATCATCTCACGCCTGGACTATTGCAATTCCCTTCTCACTGGCCTACCCAAACGAATGCTATCCTCACTCTAGTCGATCCTAACCTCAGCGGCTAGACTCATCCACCGCACCAACTGCTCCACATCTGCCTCCCCCCTCTGTCAATCCCTTCACTGGTTCCCGATTGCCCAATGCATCAAATTCAAACTGCTAACCCTGACCTACAAAGCCATTCACAATGCCGCCCCAAACTACATAACTGACCTGATACCCAAATACTACCCTACCCGTGCCCTCCGCTCCTCACAGGACCTCCTACTCTCTAGCTCCCTGGTCTCCTCCTCCCACGCCCGATTGCAGGACTTCTCCAGGACCTCCCCCATCCTCTGGAACTCCCTACCCCAATCCATCAGACTGTCGCCTACCCTCCTCACCTTCAGGCGCACCCTGAAAACCCCCCTCTTCAGGGAAGCCTACCCCAACCTCACCTAACACCCGACCTCACCTAGCAACTAACCTCCTCCACTCCTCCTGCCACTCCATCCCCCACAGCCATCTCCTCCTGTGCCACCTTCCCCTCCCTCCTAGGTTGTAAGCTCGAAAGAGCATGGCCCTCGAACCCCTCGTGTATTGTATTGTTACTGTTTTGTCTCATGTTCTGTCCCCCTTGCTACTGTACAGCGCTGAGCATACCCTTTGGCGCTATATAAATACTGTATAATAATAATAATCTTACTTCTTTAAGATGTGATTAGATTCACTGGAGTTGATTTACTAAAGGCAAATAGGCTGTTCACATTGCAAGGGAATTTTAACGTAGCTTAGTGAATATAGTAAAAATTTAATTTACAAAGAATATTCAATCTTGTGCAAGGGGAAAAAATTATTTTTTAATTTTTGCCTTATTCCCCTTTTAATTTTCATGGATGTTGGCAGACTGGCTCATTTTTTCACATATGGTGTTCTTTTGCTTTGGTGGCACAATTTTGGTCTAAAGTATTCAACATGCTTATGAAACTAGTAGGTGATGCTAAAATCCTACAGGGAAAGTATGAACGTCTTAATCCGAAACCCCCGGTTTTAAGAATCTGCTACTTAAACTGACAGTCTTTATTTTTACCACTGCAAAATAGTTAATAGTTAAATCCTGGAAGTGCCCTACACTTAGTCCCCGTACTCATAGGCCAAATATCGGCCGGTTCAATAGAAACTGGCTGACATTAGTCCCATGTGTACACCAGCCTATCTGAGAGAAGGTAGCCAAAGAGCTGGCTTCTATTGAATGGGCATGCTGGAAAACCAGCATTCAATCAACATCCGATCAGTGCTGGCAACCAATGGCTGCCATGTATTGAACTGTATTGTTACTGTATTGTCTCCCATTATATTGTAAAGCGCTGAGCAAACTGTTGGCACTATATAAATCCTGTATAATAATAATAATGCCAGCGTTGACCGGTGTGTTCTGGCAGGTTGACAGTCCCCCTGTCAGAACACAGTAGCTCAGCAGGGAGATTGCTCTACTAATATTGGATAGTTAGTACAGCAAGCTCCTCTTGAGATCTTTAGGGGTTTTTTAGTTCAGCCTGCTAGGTTGAACGAAAAAAACTCATAGTGTGTACCCCGCAATAGTATAGTGGAGACCAGATCCAGAAACACTCAAGTAATGTTACATGAGAAGATAGAGGCCAGACTTTCCAATACAATGACCAAGTTGGCAACCTGAGGATGAACAGTTCTTGCACCCTGGTTTTGACATGCAACTACTCCACCTCACACTATCACCCTTTCCCCCTCCTTTCTGTTCATCCCATGTCTGATCCCTCCAACCCCACTTTCCCTGGACATTTATCCTCCCCACCACCTTTATGGACGATCTTCTGTTTTGTCTATGCAACTTTAGGCCATTTTCACACGGGGAAGGCTCAATTTTGCTCAACGGATGGGGGATCTGTGCGCTGATCCTCTGCTAATCAGAGCAGAGAGGGCAGATTACAGGTCCATGTCTACTCAGTTAATGCAGAGTGGACATGCAGGTGTAAACGGACTCCGCTGTCCGTTTACACCTGACTGCACTCCAATCCAATACACCTTAACAGAGGTTTTTTTGTGGACTGGATCAGATTGGAGGTAGGTGGGTGTAAATGGACACAAGGGATGAATGGAGGATCTGATCAGGTCTACGTGAAAATCTGACAGGTGGACCTGATCAGACCCTTCATGTGAAAGGAGCCTTATTATTTTATATTGACTGATTGCCTATATAGGTTTTATAAAAATCGAAATGTAATATCCTACTCAATGCAACCTTGAATGTTTGTATGAATACCTGTTAAAATATCAATAAACATAACAAGCAGTAGCAATAACCATAATGGGCAGCACAGTGGCTAAATGGTTAGTACTTCTGCCTGGCAGCACTAGGGTTGTTTGTTTGAATCCCAACCACAGCACCAGCTGCCTGGAGTTTGTATGTTCTCCCTGTGCCTGCGTGGGTTTCCTCCCACACTTCAAAGACATGCTGGTAGGTTAATTGGATCCTGTCTAAATTGGCCCTAGTATGTGCATGTATGAATGTAAGTTAGGGACCTTAGATTGTACACACTTTGAGGGTTAGGGACTGATGTGAATGTACAATATATGTGTGAATTGACAGCACTATATAGGTACCTGTAATAAATAAATAACAGGCAAAAAAAAAAAACAGAATTTCTGCTTGCTCATGATTCTACTATAGAAACTATCAGAGCTTCACCTCATTCACTAAGCAAAAGGAAGGAAAAATTCCCTTGCAAAAAGAACAGCCTATTTGCCTTTAGTAAAGCAACCCCACAGTGTTATTATACTATTTTGTACATACAGTGGATATAAAAAGTCTACACACCCCTGTTAAAATGTCAGGTTTCTGTGATGTAAAAAAATTAGACAAAGATAAATCATTTCAGAATTTTTTCCACCTTTAATGTAACCTATAAACTGTACAACTCAGTTGAACAACAAACTGAAATCTTTTGGGTGGAGGGAAATAAAAATAAAAAACTAAAATAATATGGTTGCATAAGTGTGTACACCCTTAAACTAATACTTTGTTGAAGCACCTGTTGCTTTTATTACAGCACTGTCTTTTTGGGTATGAGTCTATCAGCATGGCACATCTTGACTTGGCAATATTTGCCCAGTCTTCCTTGCAAAAACCCTTCAAATCTGTCAGATTACGAGGGCATCTCCTGTGCACAACACTCTTCAGATCACCTCACAGCCACTCTGGGCTCTGGCTGGGCCATTCCAAAACTTTAATCTTCTCATGGTAAAGCCATTCCTTTGTTGATTTGGATGTATGCTCTGGGTCATTGTCATGCTGAAAGATATAGTTCCTCTTCATGTTCAGCTTTCTAGCAGAAGCCTGAAGGTTTTGTGTCAATAATAACTGGTATTGGAACTGGGCTTAATTCCCTCTACCTTGACTAAGGCCCCAGTTCCAGCTGAGGAAAAACAGCTCCAAAGCAGGATGCTGCCACCACCATGCTTCACTGTGGGTATGGTGTTCTTTTGGTGATGTGCAGTGTTGTTTTTGCACCAAACATATCTTTTGGAATTATGGCCAAAAAGTTCATCTTGGTTTCATCAGACCATAACACATTTTCCCACATGCTTTTGGGAGACTTCAGATGTGTTTTTGCAAAATTTAGACAGGCTTGGATGTTTTTCCTTGTAAGAAAAGGCTTCCATCTTGCCACTCTACCCCATAGCCCAGACATATGAAGAATATGGGAGATTGTTGTCACATGTACCACACAGCCAGTACATTCCAGATATTTCTGCAGCTCCTTTAATATTGCTGTAAGCCTCTTGGCAGCCTCCCAGACCAGTTTTCTTCTCGTCATTTCATCAATTTTGGAAGGATGTCCAGTTCTTGGTAATGTCGCTGTTGCACCATATTTTCTCCACTTGATGATGACTGTCTTCACTGTGTTCCATGGTATAGCTAATGCCTTGGAAATTCTTTTGTACCCTTCTCCTGACTGATGCCTTTTAACAATGAGATTCCTCTGATGCTTTGGAAGCTCTCTGCGGACCATGGCTTTTGCTGTAGGATGCGACTAAGAAAATGTCAGGAAAGACCTACTAGAACAGCTGAACTTTATTTAGGGTTAATCAGAGGCACTTTAAATGATGGCAGGTGTGTACTGACTCCTATTTAACATGATTTTGAATGATTGCTTAATTCTGAACACAGCTACATCCCCACTTATAAGTGGGTGTGCACACTTATGCAACCACATTATTTTAGCTTTTTATGCTTACTTCCCACCCACCAAAAGATTTCATTTTGTTTTTCAATTGCGTTGTACAGTTTATAGGGCACATTAAAGGTGGAAAATGTTCTGAAATGATTTATCTTTGTTTCATTTTTTTTACATCACAGAAACCTGACATTTTAACAGGGGTGTGTAGACTTTTATATCCACTGTAAATTGAGATGTTATACTTTAGACATTTACTATGCAACATATTAGAGCAATTACAGTTGATTGTTTTTGTAGATGGTTATTAATGCTAATACTATGATATATATTAAATAAAATGGCATAGTTTTAGCTAGTCTAGGCTAAAAAAAAACCCTCTACAAATGTTCAGAAGCCTCACTTCTCACTGACCTTTCTGTTAGTACCAAATGCCTCATAGGCACTGTTAGCCATAAAAAAATTTCTCATCCCTGGCTGCCCTTTGATTTTGTGCTTGGGAGAGTAGAAAACGCAAAGCATCCAAAGCACTGCAGGAAAACTGCTGAGTATGTCTTAAAACGGTTTGAAATGACCTAACCATTGGAACATCAGCTCCGACCATTGCTGCTCCTGGGCTTGCTAGGGAGGCATGAAGCATAGCTGGGAAGATCAGACTCAGATCAGATATTATTCTGACCTAATGTTTTTCAAAATGTTGAGAATAAGTCGTCAATGGGAAAACCTGTTCAAATAAATCCCCCAGTGGCTTCAGTGAGTTCCTCTACCACCTACCGAACTGACAGTGCTTCTTTTCACGGTTTATTGATTTATTTCTTGTTCCCTCTATGTTTCTGTGTGTTTCGCAGCATCCACACATTTAAGCCAGAGTATACATTGCATTTAACAGAAGCTATTCATAGAGACATTTTACAGCTTTCTGGCAGGATTTAACACCTTAGCTTGGTTTGGTTTTTATTTTCTCATTGCTGCAGCGTGACCTGTCAATGGGATTGTGATGATAAAAAAATATAATGTTTAAGCTGCAAAATGTATAAAAATGGTGAATGATGGTCAAAGTTGACATTCATGTCTAAATGAATGATACATAACAATGAATATATGCTCTTCTTTATACTGGCATCCCTGAACTTAATTTATGATCCTATTACCCTTAGACCATGTGGTGGCTGCATCAGTGTTCTTTTTTTTAGGCTGTTTCCCCTCTCTTTTCACCTGGTGATCTGGCCAGTAACACACCTCCTGTATTAGAGTGCCCCCACTCTGGATGTAGGACCGCAGGGGACAGCTTTAGATAGCAACATTGTCAGTCTGTGGGGAGTGTTAGATGGACTAGTAGATTTAGATACACTAACCAATTGAAGCCAAATTCCAACTCACACTATAGTTACACAAGCAGTTACAGCAAACAGTTTTTTTCTTTTGGGATAAATGTTTTACATGATTAAATAAAAGCTGTAAGCACCCCTATCAGTGGTAAATGGTTTGTCCCAACACTCTAACTGCTATATCTGGAGGACAGCTTACTCTGTTGAAAAACAACAGACAATACAAGTGACAATACAAGTGCCAAAAATAACCCCGCCCCCTCGCTGACACCATCTGCCCCCCTGTTGCCGCCCACCGCCACTGCCGCCCCTCGCTGCCGCCGCTCGGTAGTTCTCAGCCTTTCCTGAGAAACCATCAAATGATCCCGGCGCTGGGCATAGAGATAAATGAAGGAAACATGGCCTCCACTCATCTCTATAACCTTGGAGGACCAGAGCGATGTCACTTCCGGTTCTGGCACCTTGTAAACAAGGCCTTTTTTTTTTTTAAAGCACTAGATCAGTGCTTTTTTTGATCTAATGCTTTACAATGTAGAGGAGAGATCATACGTTCAGGACACTAGGGACGCATTGATGAAGATAACACAGGTGGAGGTGCCTGCTGGGGCCATACTTGTCGGTATTGATGCAGTCCCTTTAAATCTCCATTCCCCATCAATGGTAGCCCTTTTCCTTGAGATAAATAATCCAGCAATGGGTGCTAAAAATGAATTCATATTTGAGCTACTTAATTTTGCTCTAAATAACAATTACTTTCAGTTCTCAGAGGTTAGCTGCTGCCAGATTAGAAGTACCTCTATGGGGGTCCCTTGGGCACCGGTGTATGCTTACCTCCATCTTGGTTGGTGGGAGGAGGAAGTCATTTATCGTTCTTCAATGTACCTCGGCCATACTCAGTTATGGCTGAGGTACATTGATGACGTCCTGGTCCTGTAGGATGGATTGATAGAGGAACTGCATGAGTTAAATGCCAATACCCAAAATATTCAGCTGACATACAGTTTCAGTTCCAAGGAGATTCCTTTCCTTGACCTCCTAATTTCTGCTGAGAACAATGAAAACCAAAACTCCAGCCATTATCCCAAGTCCCTTATACAGGGTATACCCACTGGACAGTTCTTGAGAATCCACAGGAACATTTCCAGTGAGCAAGATTATAGGTTGGAGGCTAATGGGTTGTATAGGAGATTCCGTGAAAGGGAATACCCTCACAGAGCCATCAGATAGTCTCATAAAAAGGTCTTGATACGCAGATGGGAGGAACTTTTAATATGCATACTAGAGATCCATCTGAGCAGCAGGCTCCTCTGGTACATATCATCACCTGTTATGGCATCCAGTGGGAGGAGGTTTGTGCAATATTACCAAACATTAGCATATCCTGACTCAATCACCACAATTGTCTAAAAATTGTAGGACTAAGACCACTATTGGTGGCAAGAAGAGCTATGAATCTTAGAGACAATTTGGTACAATCTGACCTTACTCATACACCCAAAAGGAATTGGTTAATCGATCATTGAAAGCCATCATTGAAAGGCATGTTCCCTTGTGGACGATGCCATATTTGTAAATATGTTGACCGATTGGACAGGTTTACCACCATAATTCTGTTCCAGACAGACTCAAAGGTAAAGCGGAGCTCCACCCGAAAAGGGAAGTTCTGCTTTAAGGCCTAGTCCCCTGCTCCCCACACTTTGGAGAGCGGGGGGGGAGGCAATACCTAAATCTGACAGGTACCCACTCCCACTACAATCGCCTAGGCGATCAAAAACAGAGGTTGTCCTCCCCTTTCCCTCTCCATAGTTTTCTGGGACATGTGACAGGTCCCAGAAGACTACGGGATCATTCACAAAGTGCGCAGTGGTCACCCGGCTGTGAATCCACAAGCTGTCACAGCTGAGTGCCTGCACTGGAGATGATGGCCAGTGAAAGGGACTGCAGTGAGGACACTGCTGGATCGAGGGACAAGTGAGTGTCTATTTTTTAAAAGTCATCAGCTGCAGTATTTGTAGATGCTGACTTTTATTTTTTCAATTTTGACTGGAGCGCCTCTTTAAGGTATTTTATACATCAAACCTCTGCAGCTGTAGAGGTGACTATAATACAGTCCTCCTGTGGAAGAAAAAGGAATGGATTTTTAAGTTGGGGCCACTGGCATGGAGTGGTGATCTGTGTCTTATACATAGTGGGTGCTGTTTATATCGAGAGCAGTTCTTGGGATTGTGACTGCTTCGGCGCAAAGAGCCGCAGACTACACAAATTGGAAACTGGTTACAACGGGAGTGGCTCCCGGGACTGTAATTGCTCTTAAGGGGTGTCTAATGCCCTGGCGTGGGTTAACCTCTGTATGCAAGATCCTTGCGGCTCCCGAAGCCCTCTGCCTTCACACTGACGTCACCCTCCTGCCTATTGCCTTTGCTATCTGCCTGTATGTGGTATTACCTGTGGCATTGCTTTGATGGATGCCGGAGCAGCACCATATATCCACTGACTGACATACTCTGATGGCTGGCCATTCATTCGTGGCTGATTTATCATTAGTTTGATGTTCCAGTATGTCTGGCTGGTTATGGACTTTAATTACCAGCTGATGTGGATCATGGATTGAGCTATTATATACCTTGAGTGTCTTCCACATAAAAAATATAGGTCTGTCACTACATGTCAATGTTCTAGCCCTCATAGTAAGCAATAGATTTACTACACAGGGATGAGGGTCGATCTACGACATTGACTCCCTGTTTAATTACCTTTTATATTTATGCTGCTGCAGCCTTTTTTCTAACTCCTATTACTACTAGCACCCTTGTATGTGTGGATTGTATGCCTGTGAGCCCTGGGCTCACATGTTTATAACATGACAATTTTGTTTTTAATCTGTGTTTGGTGAAGGCATTTTTGTTTAGTGATTGTTATATTTTTGATACCATTGGTAGATTTGTATTTTTTTAAGCCACGTTAGTTCTCTTTGGGACCTCTTTATATGTGAACTCTCTGCTTGCATTGATTTATTTTTGGTTATGCATGATTAGGTCCTGAGAACACCACCCTTAATTGTGGTGAGTCGGCAGCCACTCTTGTAGGAGTCCCGTTTGGTTTTTACATTTTAGTGCAAGTGTTCTAATCCCTCTATCAAAAAAAATGCTTTGCTTTTAGTTATTCTTTAAATAAGAATTTTAGATAAATAACAGAATAACAATATGCAGTATCAGTTTATACTTCACTTAAAAAAAACATTGACCAAAAATAGTATTCTCTCAATAAGCTATTTTCAATGCATGTTTTCACTAGAATTAAAAAATAAAATAAAGATAGTCCATTGTAAAAACAAATGTATATAGGGATTAGAACTGGCTACTTTGTAGCTTTTTATGAAAGCAGGAAGCTAACATGTTCAGGTTTTTCTCTAAATCGGGGGTCAACAAAATAATTTTTATAAACATTACATACACATTTAGAAATAACATTACAACTAACAAAACAAACAAACAAACAAAGGAACAAAACCCACAAATTTCATCTGATACAGCTTTAGTACAATGAAATGCTAGACCTGCCTTTCTCAAACTTTTCAACACAGAAGAACCCTTGACATAACTTTCCGGTCCCAGGGAACCCCTGCTAAAAAGGACTATATCTACAATTCATGATACATTTGTGTGATGGTCATGGGAAGAATGTTCCTTACACTTGTGGTCATTGGGAAGAATTACCCCCTTACAGATAGCTAAAAAGATCAATGGTGTCAGTGGGAACTTACCTAAGAGGTAAAAATTGCTCATTGCTCAAGGAACCCCCAGCAACCCCTAGAGCAGTGATGGCGAACCCGTGGCACGCGTGCCACAGCCGGCACGCCGAGCCTTATCTGTGGGCACGCCAGGAGAATCCAGCGGCGCGCTGTCTTCCCGGCTGTAGTGTGCGTGACAGCCGGGTCCCAAGTGCGCATGCACAAGAAGCAGTGCTCTTTGTGAATGGTAAGGCGGTACCTGGGACACATGACAGATCCCAGAAGCCGCCGGACCAATCACAAAGCGCAGCGCTTCTCGCGCATGCGCACTGGGCATCCGGCTGTCCGACGAGCGCCCACACTACAGAAGCCGGGAAGACAACGCGCGGCTGGATAAAGGAACAGGTAAGATAAAAAGAAAAAACTCTGCGGAAGTAAGAGCGGGTACCTGTCAAATTCAGGTACCCGCTCCCCCTCCCTCCCCAAAGGTCAGCAGTCATCTCTGTACTGTCCGCAGTCTCTGGTCATCCCTGTGCTGTCCGCAGTCTCTGGTCATCCCTGTGCTGTCCGCAGTCTCTGGTCATCCCTGTGCTGTCCGCAGTCTCTGGTCATCCCCTGTACTGTCCGCAGTCTCTGGTCATCCCCTGTACTGTCCGCAGTCTCTGGTCATCCCCTGTACTGTCCGCAGTCTCTGGTCATCTCCTGTACTGTCCGCAGTCTCTGGTCATCCCTGTGCTGTCCGCAGTCTCTGGTCATCCCTGTACTGTGTCCGCAGTCTCTGGTCATCCCTGTACTGTGTCCGCAGTCTCTGGTCATCTCCTGTACTGTGTCCGCAGTCTCTGGTCATCCCTGTACTGTGTCCGCAGTCTCTGGTCATCCCTGTATTGTGTCTGCAGTCTCTGGTCATCACCTGTACTGTGTCCGCAGTCTCTGGTCATCTTCTGTACTGTTCGCAGTCTCTGGTCATCTCCTGTACTGTGTCCGCAGTCTCTGGTCATCTCCTGTACTGTGTCCGCAGTCTCTGGTCATCCCTGTACTGTGTCCGCAGTCTCTGGTCATCCCTGTGCTGTCCGCAGTCTCTGGTCATCTCCTGTACTGTGTCCGCAGTCTCTGGTCATCCCTGTACTGTGTCCGCAGTCTCTGGTCATCTCCTGTACTGTGTCCGCAGTCTCTGGTCATCCCTGTACTGTGTCCGCAGTCTCTGGTCATCCCTGTACTGTCCGCAGTCTCTGGTCATCCCTGTACTGTGTCCGCAGTCTCTGGTCATCCCTGTACTATGTCCGCAGTCTCTGGTCATCCCTGTACTGTCCGCAGTCTCTGGTCATCTCCTGTACTTTCCGCAGTCTCTGGTCATCCCTGTACTGTCCGCAGTCACTGGTCATCCCTGTACTGTGTCCGCAGTCTCTGGTCATCTCCTGTACTGTGTCCGCAGTCTCTGGTCATCCCTGTACTGTCCGCAGTCTCTGGTCATCCCTGTACTGTGTCCGCAGTCTCTGGTCATCCCTGTACTGTCCGCAGTCTCTGGTCATCTCCTGTACTGTCCGCAGTCTCTGGTCATCTTCTGTACTGTTCGCAGTCTCTGGTCATCTCCTGTACTGTGTCCGCAGTCTCTGGTCATCTCCTGTACTGTGTCCGCAGTCTCTGGTCATCTCCTGTACTGTCCGCAGTCTCTGGTCATCTCCTGTACTGTCCGCAGTCTCTGGTCATCTCCTGTACTGTGTCCGCAGTCTCTGGTCATCCCTGTACTGTCCGCAGTCTCTGGTCATCCCTGTACTGTGTCCGCAGTCTCTGGTCATCCCTGTACTGTCCACAGTCTCTGGTCATCTCCTGTACTTTCCGCAGTCTCTGGTCATCCCTGTACTGTCCGCAGTCACTGGTCATCCCTGTACTGTGTCCGCAGTCTCTGGTCATCTCCTGTACTGTCCGCAGTCTCTGGTCATCCCTGTACTGTGTCCGCAGTCTCTGGTCATCCCTGTACTGTCCGCAGTCTCTGGTCATCCCTGTACTGTCCGCAGTCTCTGGTCATCTCCTGTACTGTCCGCAGTCTCTGGTCATCTTCTGTACTGTTCGCAGTCTCTGGTCATCTCCTGTACTGTGTCCGCAGTCTCTGGTCATCTCCTGTACTGTGTCCGCAGTCTCTGGTCATCTCCTGTACTGTCCGCAGTCTCTGGTCATCTCCTGTACTGTGTCCGCAGTCTCTGGTCATCCCTGTACTGTCCGCAGTCTCTGGTCATCTCCTGTACTGTGTCCGCAGTCTCTGGTCATCCCTGTACTGTCCGCAGTCTCTGTTCATCTCCTGTACTGTCCGCAGTCTCTGGTCATCTTCTGTACTGTTCGCAGTCTCTGGTCATCTCCTGTACTGTGTCCGCAGTCTCTGGTCATCTCCTGTACTGTGTCCGCAGTCTCTGGTCATCTCCTGTACTGTCCGCAGTCTCTGGTCATCTCCTGTACTGTCCGCAGTCTCTGGTCATCTCCTGTACTGTGTCCGCAGTCTCTGGTCATCCCTGTACTGTCCGCAGTCTCTGGTCATCCCTGTACTGTGTCCGCAGTCTCTGGTCATCCCTGTACTGTCCGCAGTCTCTGGTCATCTCCTGTACTGTCCGCAGTCTCTGGTCATCTTCTGTACTGTTCGCAGTCTCTGGTCATCTCCTGTACTGTGTCCGCAGTCTCTGGTCATCTCCTGTACTGTGTCCGCAGTCTCTGGTCATCTCCTGTACTGTCCGCAGTCTCTGGTCATCCCCTGTACTGTGTCCGCAGTCTCTGGTCATCCCTGTACTGTGTCCGCAGTCTCTGGTCATCTCCTGTACTGTGTCCGCAGTCTCTGGTCATCTCCTGTACTGTGTCCGCAGTCTCTGGTCATCCCAGTACTGTGTCCGCAGTCTCTGGTCATCCCTGTACTGTCCGCAGTCTCTGGTCATCCCTGTACTGTCCGCAGTCTCTGGTCATCTCCTGTACTGTTCGCAGTCTCTGGTCATCTCCTGTACTGTGTCCGCAGTCTCTGGTCATCTCCTGTACTGTGTCCGCAGTCTCTGGTCATCTCCTGTACTGTGTCCGCAGTCTCTGGTCATCTCCTGTACTGTGTCCGCAGTCTCTGGTCATCCCTGTACTGTCCTCAGTCTCTGGTCATTTCCTGTACTGTGTCCGCAGTCTCTGGTCATCTCCTGTACTGTGTCCGCAGTCTCTGGTCATCTCCTGTACTGTCCGCAGTCTCTGGTCATCTCCTGTACTGTGTCCGCAGTCTCTGGTCATCCCTGTACTGTGTCCGCAGTCTCTGGTCATCCCTGTACTGTGTCCGCAGTCTCTGGTCATCTCCTGTACTGTGTCCGCAGTCTCTGGTCATCCCTGTACTGTCCGCAGTCTCTGGTCATCTCCTGTACTGTGTCCGCAGTCTCTGGTCATCCCTGTACTGTGTCCGCAGTCTCTGGTCATCCCTGTACTGTCCGCAGTCTCTGGTCATCCCTGTACTGTGTCTGCAGTCTCTGGTCATCCCTGTACTGTGTCTACAGTCTCTGGTCATCCCTGTACTGTGTCTGCAGTCTCTGGTCATCCCTGTACTGTGTCCGCAGTCTCTGGTCATCCCTGTACTGTCCGCAGTCTCTGGTCATCCCTGTACTGTCCGCAGTCTCTGGTCATCTCCTGTACTGTTCGCAGTCTCTGGTCATCTCCTGTACTGTGTCCGCAGTCTCTGGTCATCTCCTGTACTGTGTCCGCAGTCTCTGGTCATCTCCTGTACTGTGTCCGCAGTCTCCGGTCATCTCCTGTACTGTGTCCGCAGTCTCTGGTCATCTCCTGTACTGTGTCCGCAGTCTCTGGTCATCCCTGTACTGTGTCCGCAGTCTCTGGTCATCCCTGTACTGTCCGCAGTCTCTGATCATCCCTGTACTGTGTCCGCAGTCTCTGGTCATCCCTGTACTGTGTCCGCAGTCTCTGGTCATCCCTGTACTGTCCGCAGTCTCTGGTCATCCCTGTACTGTCCGCAGTCTCTGGTCATCCCTGTACTGTGTCCGCAGTCTCTGGTCATCCCTGTACTGTCCGCAGTCTCTGGTCATCCCTGTACTGTCCGCAGTCTCTGGTCATCCCTGTACTGTCCGCAGTCTCTGGTCATCCCTGTACTGTGTCCGCAGTCTCTGGTCATCCCTGTACTGTCCGCAGTCTCTGGTCATCCCTGTACTGTCCGCAGTCTCTGGTCATCCCTGTACTGTGTCCGCAGTCTCTGGTCATCCCTGTACTGTGTCCGCAGTCTCTGGTCATCCCTGTACTGTGTCCGCAGTCTCTGGTCATCCCTGTACTGTGTCCGCAGTCTCTGGTCATCCCTGTACTGTGTCCACAGTCTCTGGTCATCCCTGTACTGTTAATTAGTTTGCACTACTGTACGAGTTGTTTTTTCTAAACCAAAAGCTCGATATTCAGGTTTCATTGCAGTGTTGGCACTTTGAAAGAAATAAGTTGGTTTTGGGTTGCAGTTTGGGCACTCGGGCTCAAAAAGGTTCGCCATCACTGCCCTAGAGGAACCCTGGTTGAGAAAACCTGTGCTAGACGAAGAGCTTAATTATACAGCTTACCCTGAAATAAAATTTAAAGGGGTAAAATCCATGTTTAACTTTTCTGCGCTTTTTATATAATATGTGGCAGCAAGATTTTATTTCCTTTTCATCTCTGGATAAGAATGTACCTTCTATTTACATAATTCTGAACTGCGCACATTTCTTCTCTGATGTCTACAGAAAGCAGTGCTTTTAAAACTTTACAGCTCCTGTCCTACAATCTCACAGGCTCAGATTCAGGGCAAATGAGAACAAAATACAAGGTTTATCAAAATAACAGATGCTAGAGCCGAATGGTGAATTAGCATTACTCAGCAGATACATTTTTTTTTACACTAAACATTAAGCATATCCGAGCCCAAAAGCAAAATGTCATATATTACACCTTATCATTCCTTCGTTATGGTGGCTGCATTAAGTTTTTTTCCGTTATTTTTTTTATTTGGTGATTCTGCCAGTAACATACTTCCTGTGCTATGATGACAGAGCTTCACTCACCCTTCTGTACCAGGACAACAGAGACCAGATAGGACCCCAGAACCCTTCCCTACTGTCAGGAGCATGTAATTCTCCTGCTCCATGATAGCTGCTGTTCTCCTAGCATCCTGGTTTTGGCTGAGATGCGTTTTCGCTGTCTGCCGGTCCACCTGCAAGGTGATTGATGTAGTCCATCTCTGGATGGAGATCAAACCTGTTTTAAGCAATCAAAACCCTCAGTCTTGCTTGTGATAGTGTGTGTAACACATGCTTCAGACTCCTTGTTCCTGTGCCTGCTAGTTTGGATTCCGCAATTGATGACCTCGGACTGGATATCAACTGCACTCAAAAAAAAAAAAGCCTTCCCTGAACCTGTACTGTCACAGACCACTCTGCCTGTTTTCCAGCCGCAAGTACTTGTCCTCTGTGCTCAGTTCAAGTACCTGTTCACAGTGCTCAGTTCTCTCCAGCCCTGGCATGGTAGCCAGGCACTATAGCATTGTGTACAAGACCTGGGGGCAAGCGAGTAAAGGTAGGCCTGCTTGCCTTATGGGAAAGAGGGCTACTATAGGCAAGGAACACAGAAGCCAGCAAGAGTTTCTGACCACCAAAGCTAGGGGTAGGCGTGACACCTACTTCTATTGTCAATAACATAGAAGGCATGCTTCTGTAGTCCTCAGCACTAACTAAGAACAATATAACTTATAGAGTCAGCACAGGCAGAGAAGACACAACATTATCTTTTCACATGATTTCTGCTCAACAGGTATTTTTTTGCAATATATCAAATTGATATGACAAAACACAATAATCGTTGTGGTCACTAGCATATATAATGTGTGCATGGTGTGTGTGCAGCACATGAGCCCTTAGGGGGATGAAAATTCTGAAGGACCCTCTGCACACTGGTATATACCCTTTCAAGCTGACTATGCAATAAATAGGGATATTTAGTTCACACATATTGCAATACATGCTTAAGCTGGCCAACTGCGTCAAAATAATCCCTCTATGGCCAGTCCTACTCTGCTCTGCCTACGCAAATGCTAATGTGGACACAATGCTAGCATAGGGGAAAAGACACAATGGGGGAGAGCTACAAGGTTCAGGTCCGGCTATTGTCAGTAGCCAGACCTGAACCTTGTAGCGCTCCCCATTGTGTCTTTTCCCCTATGCTAGCATTGTGTCCACAGTAGCACTGGCGTAGGCAGAGCAGAGTAGGACTGGCCATAGAGGGATTACTTTGACGCAGTTGGCCAGCTTAAGCATGTATTGCAATATGTGTGAACTAAATATCCCTATTTATTGCATAGTTTGCTTGAAAGGGTATATACCAGTGTGCAGAGGGTCCTTTAGAATTTCTAGTGTTAATATGTGGTTACACCCCTTTAGCACCTGATGGATAAATGCATGCACTAGCTTTTGGGATTTCAGCACAGGGATCTCTTGTTTGTTCTAAGGGGGGTGGAGTCACCACTGTGCACTTACTGCACATGTTGGGGATATGCCAATGTCTACAAGGGAGCAGTGCAGTCTTCATCATCCAATGGCTGACAGGGATCTGGGGGAGTTGCCACAGGGGTTGGCAGAGAAGAGGCAAACAAAGAAGAGAGAAGTATCATGGAAAGTGTATGGGCGGCCCATGGCAGGGCTATCACCAATATTTCTGTCACATGGAGGAGAGGAGCACTGCTTTCCTGAGCTTTAGTTTATGCCAGTGTTCAGATCCCCAAAGTGGAGAGCCCACAGCTGACACAGGTTAGAGGTGTGCATATATACAGAATGTCCATACAAAGTCTGTATTTATGTTTATACAGTGGGTGTGCATAGTTGGTACTGCTGTGCTATTTACATGAGGGTGGTGGTGACAGAAATCATAGGAGGTGTTGTGCGTTGGTCTGTATATACTGCTGTCCCCTGCACTGTGTACATTACAAACACTTGACCCCTGCACTCTGCACATAGGTTTAAGTTTTAAGCCCCACCCACTGTTAATGCCATTTTGCCACACTTAAAACTTATTGTGGTGTGCTGCGCATGTCATCTTCTTTTCCCTTTGTGTTCTTGTCTTGAGGAAGGAAGCCCAACTCATAATTTTGCACACATTTCCACTAGATTCAGAAAATGCCCCTGGTTAAAGTATCCTCTGATTCTCTGTAGGAAGATATGCCTGCAGTGAATGTTTGTTGATTGTCACATTCACTGCTATATAAATGTACCCCATGGAGTCTTTTATTGTACTACAATATCCAGTGGTAAGAGTACCATAATATATTACTGTATTG
The DNA here is from genome assembly GCF_062004578.1 of Staurois parvus. Classification (NCBI taxonomy): domain Eukaryota; kingdom Metazoa; phylum Chordata; class Amphibia; order Anura; family Ranidae; genus Staurois; species Staurois parvus. Next base: position 4,958,542 of record NW_028317961.1, on the reverse strand, counting down.
TGTTCCAATTAGCATTCATCAGTTTGGGCTGTAATTTAGACTTGCTTTCTCTTTGACAGTGTTCATCTAATTACAGTGAAATGATGAGCTCCTAGCTCACACCAAGCCCCAGGACAAGTCTTGTCCTAATTTCTTCTAGCAGTTTCTAGTTTTGTTTTGTGAAGGTTAACTCCTCCTTCTGTCAGTTACTCTTCTAAAACTCATCTTGAATCCCGTAATATGGGCTCAGGGCTTTCTATTCTATATGCCCAAGGGTTCTACATCTTCTTATGGGCTTGTTTCTGAGCAGAACTTGTGCTAGTGCTATACTTGTTAATCTGTTGTTCTATCTATCTATCTATCTATCTATCTATCTATCTATCTTTTTGCCTGATTTCCTACTTAGGATGAAAGAACATCCTGAAATCCATTCTAACAAAAATTTGCCCAGGTGGTCATGATGTTAGAAAGAAAATCCACAGTTTTTACCAATTTTGTTATTTTCTTGCAAAAGTGAGAAAAATTATACTTCTAAATAATTTTTACAGGTCACAGAATTGTCATTGTAATGTATCATGGTCTTCCAGTCTTCATATCATGGTAAGCACCATCAGAATCTTGGACAAAGTAAAGAGGATAATGAAAAGTAGAGGTGTCTGAAGTATAAATTATGTAAAGCCCTGTTCACTTTATCACATAGTGAGAACAAGCATTCCCACTACGCAATTTTGACATTGAAATGTCATGCAATTCTACGTATCCCATTGGGCAGCCCATTCACTTGAATGGGATGCCCAATGCACATATGTCACCTGAAAAAAGTTCCTGCTCCTTTTCTGTCAACAATCTTCATGTGATTTGTGAAGGAGTGGCTTTCCGCATGGGGGTTGGGATGCCATTGATGGATAATAGCACCCAAATGTATGCAGTGCATTGTGCTGGGATTGCCACACAATTTAGGATTGTGGGCAAAATGGCAGTCATTCTACCAGTGATCCCAAATTGTGAGATGTGCATGGGGCCGTAAAAAGAACTTGTTTGCAAACCTTTTAAAAAGCACTGTGGCCTAACTTCTTATTAGAGTAACACATGCTGAATCCTGGTCTGTGTTTGTCACTTTATCTTGACAGTTCAATTTTCTGAAGGCGTGATAACTGACATTTGAGCTAATTTGCTACTGACAGGAAAATTTAGTCAGAACTTGAAAGTATGGCTGTGGTGAGCATTACTAGAATTGGGCATACAGTCATGGCCAGAAATATTGGCACCCCTACATTTCTGTCAGATAATGCACCACTTTGTTCATAAAATTGTTGCAATTACAAATGTTTAGGCATTTTCATGTTTATTTCTTTTGTGTGTATTGGTATGACACAAAAAAGTGAAGACACACAAAGCCAAATCTAACACATTCCACGCAAAACCCGAAAAATCGACTGGACAAAATTATTGGCACCTTCTCAAAATTGTAAGAAATAGTTGCATTTCAAGTTTGTGATGGTCCTGTAATTTGCAAATAAACTCACCTGTATCAATTAACAGGTGCTGACACAACAGAAATCACACCAAAATGGTGAAAATTTATTCAACCTTTCTGCTGTGTGTCTCTGTGTGCCACATGGAGCATGGAGAAGAAAGAGCAACAAAGAATTGTCTTGATTTGAGAACAAAAATTGTGGAAAAGCACGGACGAGCTAAAGTTTACAAGTCCATCTCCAGAGATCTTACTGTTCTTGTGTCTACTGTGCGCAACATTGTCAAGACGTTTACAGCTCATGGCACTGTAGCTAATCTCCCTGGATGTGGACAAAAGAAAAAAATGATCAAAGATGGTAACGAAGGATTGTTCCAATGGTGGATAAAGAACCTCAACATGCGCATGGCATTATGAAATCTGAAGACTAGCAATTCTGTGGTGCAATGTAGGGCCCAGTGTCAGAATGTTGGGTTCCATCAGAGGTCATGGGTCTTACAGCAGGACAATGACCCAAAGCACACATCAAAAAGCACCCAGAAATGGTTTCAGACAAAGTGCTGGAGAGTACTGAACTGGCCAGCAATGTGTCCAGATCTCAATCCCATAGAGCATCTGTGGAGAGATCTCAAAACAGCAGTTGAGAAAAAAAAAACATTCCAATCTGAGGGACCTGGAGCAGTTGGCAAAAGAAGAATGGTATAGCGGTAGAGAGGTGTAAGAAACTCATTGATGGTTACAGGAAGAGATTGATTTCAGTTATTTTTTCCCAAGGGATGTGCTACCAAACATTAAATTGAGGGTGGCCATAATTTTGTCCAGTCCATTTTTTGGGGGTTTTGTGTGGAATGTGTCAGATTTGGCTTTTTGTTTTTCCACTTTTTTTGTGTCAAATCAATTCAAACAAAAGAAATAAACATGAGAATTCCTAAGCATTTGCAATTGCAACAATTTTCTTGGCGAAGTGGTACATTATCTGATGGAAATGGAGGGGTGCCAATATTTTTGGCCATGACTGATCTAAATGAAAACATAATCAAATTTTATAACATGTTATATCTTCACTGCAGTACTGTGTGGCTTCATGGGTTGACCAGAGAACAGTTTTCCCAATAGCTGGTTCCCATTCAAATTTGATATAGATTGGAAAGAAAATATAAAGTAATATTCCAATTCAACAGCTACTTACCCATGTCAGTTTTTTATTCTCTGTTTGGAAAAAAAATGCATTTCATAAAGATTGCATCCTGTAGTAAGAAATGAAGCCTGTTTCTTTGGGTTCTGGATAAAACAGCAGCCATTGGTCATCATATACCTGGAATCAATACAATGTATCTTTGTTCACTTTACTTGATTGAGAAGTTGCGCTCAACTGCTGTGAATGAGTTTGTAACCTTCATTATGTCAGAGCTTACAACTAGAAATCTCTTTACTGGAGATTTGTATCTTGATTAGAGTTCTCTTTATACACACAAGTCATTCCAAGCATAAACCATTTCACATGGTCATTCTTAGGGGAACCAGGATAGTCCCATGTTTTGTGTTGGTTTTTAAATGTATGTATAGTTTTGGGGAAAAAAAGTCTTTACCAGAGTAGTCAGAAGGGAAAAGGTTGCATATATTCAGTTTTATGCCACATCAGCAGCAACATTCTTGTTCTAAGAGTTATACAAATAACAGGCAATGGGGAAAAGCATAAAGAAGTACAAACAAAAAATACTTCTAGAGACTTGAAAGAGTTTTTGTTCGCAGTGTTTGAATAGGAACTCTAGACATGCAAGTATTTCAAGTGTTGTTTTGTATCTGTGGACTTCTTTATTAAAGAGTTCTTTTTGCTAAGCGCTCCTTCTTCAAGTCACTAACCTAAAGCAACCAATCACAATATTCAATCAATGGACTGACATCAAAAGAGTTCATTCTTATTGGTTACTATACACTTTTTTGGCCATTGTAGGTCACAGTCACAAAGACTCAGGTTGCAAAGGCTCTTGTGACACTGAAGGCTCCTAAATGAAGCTCTATTTTGTGCATTTTCATTTCTATGTTTCAGCATGAAGCTTTCTAAAAAATATATCTTCAACATACAGTGCTAATGACCCCCCTTTGCCCTGGGTTAGCAGAATCCACATATTCCATAGTCCCCGCAAAGATTGCAAAAGAAAGTAAAAGCTGTTTTAATGGAATTCAAGATGAGTGTCGCAATACAAGAATTAATATAGCAAAATTCAATAAAAACATCAACAGAAGTACTTTTATTATATAGTTTACTGGTGTATTGTTCCTATGTCAGTTTTCACAATAGCTTCCAAAGAATAACACTTTCTTTCTATTTAAGTATAAACTATTTTCTGGTTAAAAGTATGGTCCTCTTGGGTGGCTCACAATTCTGTTGAACTTCATTGGAAGACTGGATCATATTGTATATTATATTCTGACACAATGTACTGTACTTGAAACATATTCTTAGAGAAATACATAGGCTGGCATTACTGATTTCTCCTGAAATATTCAACTGTCATAATTACTGAATGGCCTCAATACTTTCTTGGTTACAAACCCAGAACAAGTGCAAATCACGAGTTCTGTCTTAAGCTGCCTGTGTATTGCTGGGTCTGTGATTGTGATAAGCAGAACTCAGAGGCAGCCTTCTGAGATAGTCAAGCTCTACTGCACATTGCACAGCCTGTCATATTAACACTGGTCAGTGAAATTGCAAATGTAGAGTTCAGATATCTCTGCAGGGGAGAAAAGCAAAATTATTATAGTGATACTAAACTCTGGTTTAAAAAAAGAAATCTATTAAAGTATGTCTATTTACAAAAACAATCAGTGACTTGTGTTATTCACTACTGAAAAAAAAATATTATAAAATATAAAAAGTTTTTTTTAAAAAACATATAAAAAATTATATTTGAAAAAGTCCACAAAAACTCTAACTTGTGTGCTCCTTCACCATTGTGCGCTCACCTGACGTATATGACCAAACCGTTAAGTGAGGTCAAATACAGCTTGTGTCCCTTTAAATGGACTTAGAGTTGAGTGGACATATATATCCCTGTCCCAGATGGATGGATGGATGAGTGGAGTGTTTGCCTTTTTCCAGCAGAGGGTCTCGCTGTTTCCCAGAGGCCTGCTTTCCTGGAGTTGGATGGATGGAGTAATCCCTTTCTCACTCCTTTCTGACTTATCTCTCCATGTGCATAAGTGTCATGTAATTAAAGAATGTAATATAGTGCCTTATCTCCTTTAAAAGTATTTATTAGCAGTAATATATAGTGCACTCACATGATATACCGTATTTTTCGCTCCATAAGACACACCTGACCATAAGACGCACCTAGGTTTTAGAGGCAGAAAACAGGAAAAAAAAAATTCTGAACTAATGGACTGCAGACATAGTACAGGAGATGACCAGAGACTGCGGACAGCACAGGGATGACCAGAGACTGCGGACAGTACAGGGATGACCAGAGACTGCGGACAGCACAGTGATGACCAGAGACTGCGGACAGCACAGGGATGACCAGAGACTGCGGACAGCACAGGGATGACCAGAGACTGCGGACAGCACAGGGATGACCAGAGACTGCGGACAGCACAGGGATGACCAGAGACTGCGGACAGCACAGGGATGACCAGAGACTGCGGACAGCACAGGGATGACCAGAGACTGCGGACAGCACAGGGATGACCAGAGACTGCGTACAGCACAGGGATCCCCACCTCCCCAAAGGTCAGGAGTAATCTCCATAAGGTCCCGCTGCAGAACTGAGCGGCCGGCCCGGTATTCTGACACGGCGGCGGTGGAAATACCGGACCGGCCGCCCTATAATCGCTCCATAAGACGCACTAACATTTTCCCCCCTTTTTTGGGCGGAAAACAGTGCGTCTTATGGAGCGAAAAATACGGTACATAATATAAACGCTTTTTGTGTGCAATATATCGAATCCTCTGTGTTTGCCACACTCCTTATACTTGCTGTGTAATATTCCTTTAAGCGTCGTGACGTAAAGTTGAAGTTTTTGTGGACATTTTCAAATATAATTTTTATATGTTTTTTTAAAAAAAACTTTTTTATATTTTATATTATTTATTTTTCAATAGAGAATAACACAAGTCACAGATTATTTTTGTAAAATAAGCACACAGGATTGCAATTTAAAGCCGGACTCATTTTTGTTACTAAAATCATTTTGGATTATACATATTAATCCTATGTTTATATTTCAGTGTAAATATCATATTTAATATTAGTGGAGTGCGACACATTTTGCATATATTTCTGATTATAGTGACACACGTGCATGAGTGTGTGTGAGGTATAGATATATGTTTTTTATGTATTTATTTACTCATTTACATTTAATAATTTATATTTCACTCACCAAATAAGATATTTATGCACATATACCATAGTAGCTCACAAGTATCACGGTTTTATATTTTTCTATTAAAGTATGTATTCATTTATGGCATCACCCCTACAGCAGACGTATTATTATACGAAACGCGTCTAGGAGGAGCCCTTGCACGCCTTGACATCACGCCGCCAGATCAGGAGGTCCGGCGGCCAACATTTGTATTATACTGGTCAGTGTATTCAGCAGCTTTATGCTGCATTGCTACTCACAGTCACCTTGTGTGTTTTTTACCTGTGTATGTGCACCACCTATACTTCTTATCTCTATGCTCAATAAATATTTTGAATACTACACTATGAGCATTTATATTTTTATTGCTCTGCACTGAGCTTTCACACCCCCACCCAGGATTCCAGGTGACCTGTCCAGGCCTAAGAAGCGAGTCATAGACCAGACCGGCATACCCACTACCCATTACCAAATAGAGGGACCTCCTGAGGACCATCCTAATACCAGGCAGTACCTGCACGGGACCTCCGGCCATTGAGATCTCTATATGCACATTAAGATTGTGCTTCTGGTGAGTGGGCAATCTTTCCATACTTTTTCACCTGGATCAGTTTTCACACTGGGCTAATCGAGTCATCATATGATATACCACATTGGACTTTTCACTTATACTCATACAGAATTGTTTACATAGGATTTGTTTCCTTATTGGATATTTTACATTTTTAGCGCTGCACTTTTATTTACATTTGCTTATTCCAGAAAGGTTTTGTGGTTCCTTTTGGTGCATATAGCTGCTTCCATGTGTGCTCGCTAGGTCTTACACATATATGTATTAATTTAACTCACAAATATATTTTCTATTGCTCTCAGCCTCCTCCGACTTTCTAAACTAACATTGTGTTCCAAACACAGTGAGGAAAAAAGGAAAGGAAGGTGGACAACAAGGTAGCTAAACATGAACAACAGATTACAAGGCCATTAAGGACCCTTTCATTGTCAGTTTTCCAGACAGACCTGATCACATGGGTCCATGTATCCCTATGGACCAACAGGTGCAAACAGATTTGTGTCCAATTATATCCACCTACCTCCAATCCAGCCTGGTTTGCTTAAAAAAAAAACACAGGGAATCCACTCCCCTCCATCTAGGCAAATTCGATCGGAGGGCAGTTGGGTGCAAATGGACAGCCAGTGTGCTTATATCCAACCACTCATAAAACAGAATGTGCTTGGTCCGTGTCTTCTCTTCATAAACGGAGTGGATACAGACCTGTTATCTGCCCGCTCTGCTCTGATCAGCAGGGGATCAGTGGTTAGATCCCCTGCTTATCTAAACGGAGCCTGTCCTGTGTGAAAGGAACCCAAGACTGCAAGCACAGTATGGTGTCGAGAGGCTCAGCAGCAGTAAGACATTTGAACGGTGCAAACATTTAAAAGATGGCCGTATGTCCGTTAATGACGATCCTGGCCGCGGTGGTTACCAGCTTACAGCAGTCATTCCTGTGAACATTCAGCGAGTGGAATGCCTGATCCTGGATAATCGATGCATAACCTGTCATGGTATTGCATTTCATTGAAGAGACTAATTTCAGCACTGATGGCGAAGTGAAGCAGAATGTCCTAGATGGTTCAGGCATACTAACAAATTTTTCTATGTTGAAGCTTTCCAGATATTAGTTAAATGCTGGGATAAGTGTATAAATGCAGCAGGGGAGTATATAGAAAAATAAAAAAAAGTTCCCACTCCTTGAAATTTGTTATTTTATTATAAAAAACTCAAAAGTCCTGGTTTGACGTGACTGCCCCTTGTACATATATATATATATATATATATATATATATATATATATATATATATACAGTCAGGTCCATAAATATTGGGACATCAACACAATTCTAACATTTTTGGCTCTATACACCACCACAATGGATTTGAAATGAAAGGAACAAGATGTGCTTTAACTGCAGACTGTCAGCTTTAATTTGAGGGGATTTACATCCAAATCAGGTGAACGGTGTAGGAATTACAACAGTTTGCATATGTGCCTCCCACTTGTTAAGGAACCAAAAGTAATGGGACAGAATAATAATCATAAATCAAACTTTCACTTTTTAATACTTGGTTGCAAATCCTTTGCAGTCAATTACAGCCTGAAGTCTGGAATGCATAGACATCACCAGACTCTGGGTTTCATCCCTGGTGATGCTCTGCCAGGCCTCTACTGCAACTGTCTTCAGTCCCTGCTTGTTCTTGGGGTATTTTCCCTTCAGTTTTGTCTTCAGCAAGTGAAATGCATGCTCAATCAGATTCAGGTCAGGTGATTGACTTGGCCATTGCATAACATTCCACTTCTTTCCCTTAAAAAACTTTGGTTGCTTTTGCAGTATGCTTTGGGTCATTGTCCATCTGCACTGTGAAGCGGCATCCAATGAGTTCTGAAGCATTTGGCTGAATATGAGCAGATAATATTCCCGAAACACTTCAGAATTCATCCTGCTGCTTTTGTCAGCAGTCACATCATCAATAAATACAAGAGAACCAGTTCCATTGGCAGCCATACATGCCCACGCCATGACACTACCACCACCATGCTTCACTGATGAGGTGGTATGCTTAGGATCATGAGCAGTTCCTTTCCTTCTCCATACTCTTCTCTTCCCATCACTCTGGTACAAGTTTATCTCAGTCTCATCTGTCCATAGGATGTTGTTCCAGAACTGTGAAGGCTTTTTTAGATGTCGTTTGGCAAACTCTAATCTGGCCTTCCTGTTTTTGAGGCTCACCAATGGTTTACATCTTGTGGTGAACCCTGTGTATTCACTCTGGTGAAGTCTTCTCTTGATTGTTGACTTTGACACACATACACCTACCTCCTGGAGAGTGTTCTTGATCTGGCCAACTGTTGTGAAGGGTGTTTTCTTCACCAGGGAAAGAATTCTTCGGTCATCCACCACAGTTGTTTTCCATGGTCTTCCGGGTCTTTTGGTGTTGCTGAGCTCACCGGTGCGTTCCTTCTTTTTAAGAATGTTCCAAACAGTTGTTTTGGCCACGCCTAATGTTTTTGCTATCTCTCTGATGGGTTTGTTTTGTTTTTTCAGCCTAATGATGGCTTGCTTCACTGATAGTGACAGCTCTTTGGATCTCATCTTGAGAGTTGACAGCAACAGATTCCAAATGCAAATAGCACACTTTGAAATGAACTCTGGACCTTTTATCTGCTCATTGTAATTGGGATAATGAGGAAATAACACACACCTGGCCATGGAACAGCTGAGAAGCCAATTGTCCCATTACTTTTGGTCCCTTATCAAGTGGGAGGCACATATGCAAACTGTTAATTCCTACACCGTTCACCTGATTTGAATGTAAATACCCTCAGATTAAAGCTGACAGTCTGCAGTTAAAGCACAGCTTGTTCGTTTCATTTCAAATCCATTGTGGTGGTGTATAGAGCCAAAAATGTTAGAATTGTGTCGATGTCCCAATATTTATGGACCTGACTGTATATATATATATATATATATATATATATATACAGTGTTGTGTTCAAAATAATAGCAGTCAGACATCACTAACCTGATCAATCTCTGTTTCTGGTAGAAATTATATTTCTACATGGCAAATAATTTACTAGCAGGTGTAGTAGATTAATAGAAATCCAACAGACCCAACAGTCATGACATGCATGCTGCTGATTCTGTTTAATTGAATCACTAAATGAAAGGGGCATGTTCAAAATAATAGCACTGTGGAGTTCTATTAGTGAGGTCATTCATTCTTTGAAAAACAGGTTGCAATTATTGCCCTTATTTAAGGAAGGAAGGCAGCAAATGTTGTACATGCTGGTTATAGTGCACTTCTCTCTGAAATTCTGAGGAAAATGGGTCGTTCCAGACATTGTTCAGAAGAACAGCGTACCTTGATTAAAAAGTTGATTGGAGAGGGGAAAACATATAAAGAAGTGCAGAAAATGATAGGCTGCTCAGCTAAAATGATCGCAAATGCTTTAAAATGGCAACCAAAACCTGAAAGACGTTGAAGAAAGCGAAAAACTAGAAGAATAGCCAAAATGGCAAGGACGCAGCCAACAATCAGCTCCAGGAAGATCAAAGAAGGTGTAAAGTTACCTGTGAGTACTGTTACAATTAGAAGACACCTATGTGAAGCCAAGCTATCTGCAAGAAGCCCCCGCAAAGTCCCACTGTTGAAAAAAAGACGTGCTGAATAGGTTACAATTTGCCAAAGAGCACATTGACTGGCCTAAAGAGAAATGGCGCAACATTTTGTGGACTGATGAAAGAAAGATTGTTCTTTTTGGGTCTAGTGGCCGGAGATAGTTTGTCAGACGACCCCCAAACACTGAATTCAAGCCACAGTACACTGTGAAGACAGTGAAGCATGGTTGCACAAGCATCATGATATGGGGATGTTTCTCATACTACGGTGTTGGGCCTATTTATCGCATATCAGGGATCATGGATCAGTTTGAATACATCAGAATACTTGAAGAGGTCATGCTGCCTTATGCTGAAGAGGAAATGTCCTTGAAATGGGTGTTCCAACAAGACAACGACCCCAAACACACCAGTAAATGTGCAACATCTTGGTTCCAGACCAACAAGATTGACGTTATGGAGTGGCCAGCCCAATCTCCGGATCTTAATCCAATAGAAAACTTGTGGGGTGACATCAAAAATGCAGTTTCTGAGGCAAAACCAAGAAATAGAGAAGAACTGTGGAATGTAGTCCAATCATCCTGGGCTGGAATACCTGTTCACAGGTGCCAGAAGTTGGTTGACTCCATGCAACACAGATGTACAGCAGTTCTCAGAAATAGTGCTTATACAACTAAATATTAATTAAGTGATTCAAAGGAAAGCAAAATCTTCAAACATGTTTCAGTTTATATAGTGATTGAATGTTTGAGTTTGTAAAAAAGAATACAAACACTGCTATTTTCTTGAACAGTCTAATATTCACTTTTCAATTCAATTTTTTTAGAGGAACAACACAAATTTGATATATTTTTCTTTATGTTTTGATTTGGAATAGAATGTGTAGTGCTCCCAATGCATTTGTGTGTATGGAAATAAAAGCTATTAGAAGGATTTTGAGCTCTATTCAATTTTTTCAACACACTGCTATTATTTTGAACACAACTGTGTATATATATATATATATATATATATATATATATATACACACATTATGTATGTGTGTGTATATATGTTTTTATATATATATAATGAAAGTATTTCTACTATGCATTTAGCTGTCTATCTGGAGTTTAGCTTTAAGTACTTAGCTCTTTGTATCGAATAAGTGTTGAGGCAGTACAAAATAAACATTTAACACTTTTACAATCAAATATACTGTCAAAATAAAAACAAATTGTACTTCTGTGACAAGACACTTGTACATCACTATGTTCTGTGTCAGCTGAACAATAGTCATTATCACATACTTAAGTGGAAATTGTTGAAGGAACAAAGATCAAGGCAAAGAATACCTGTGCTATTTTCTGTAGATATGTGAACAAAATCTTTGACTCATGTTCAAATATCACAAATTGAATCAGCAGCAGGGCGGGCGGTGTACCAGTAACTAGGACGTAACAGGACAGGGTGATGGGGCAAATGTAATGATTCCTAAAGAGGGACCTAACTGTCTTGCAGGACAGGGACTTTCAGTTGTCTATATCTGTCTCTGAACATAACTGCTCGACACGACAGTTTGAGAAAATGTCATGGAAATTTGAATAAGAAATAAAATGTCACATTTCATTTGTACAACTGTACTGTATGACATGTTCCTTCACAGCATCAATAAAAAATGACAAGTAGAACTCTGTATTTTATTCATAAATCTGTTATTAGCAGGGGGCTTTAGGAGATTTTGTATTAATTACAATAGTGTTGCAATTACAGATAAGTCAGTACCAGTTCAATCATACATTTCATGCAAACAAGGCAGTGTTTTCCCACTTCTATTAAAATTAGGGAAATTACTGTATATATTGTGCTTTCCATACAAAAGAACAGTCATGCCATCATTCTTTATAGTATAAACGGACTGGATAGTAATTTTAAAAGAATTTACAGTTTTAGGTTTTTGAAATAAAGATAACAAAATAAAATCAGATAAAAGTATGATAAGTGGCTTAGCCTTTAACTCTTTCACTGCATGAGCCAGTTTTGCATTTTTTGCACATGTTTAAAAACCACTTTAGATCTGAAGATTACATAAAACTCCCAAAACATTATTACACCAAATTCTGTATAAACAGAAGTCAATATTTAAATATTTTTTTCAGGGGGGCATGGAGGAATTTACTAACTGCGCTCCTGCCAAGACCCGAGGGAAATCACCACTCACTGACTTCCAGCCTCATCTCCTCCCATCTCCAATGGGCCATAGGGGATGCAGCACCTCCAGCCACGGCATACTGGAGTTCTTCACACCGGATGGAAGGGCCTGCTCCTCCCACACCACCAATAAGATTGTGGCTTCAGCTACAAGCGGCTCTGCCTCGGCCCGCTCCCAGTTTTTCTCCCCAATTCCCAGCCCAGTCCTGCTGCCTATCAATTCTGCTGGGCATCGCTCCACCACTCACTCCCATATTCCCCTGCTGACAGCCACAGGCATGGTGACTGGGACCTCTGGGACTATCTCCGTGTTCTGCCTACCTGCACAGAGATTGAGGCCTATGTGAAATGCCTCAAGCAGGGCTACCGCTTCGAGCTTCACTCCCTTAAAACAGACCTACAGGCAACTTGCTCAAAGATTAAAGAGCATGAGCAAACCTGCTATGCTCTGTCTGAAGCTGTGGTGACCCAGGAGCAATGCTTAGATGCCTATGAGGATTACATCACTTGATTATTTCTACTTCACGAGGCTGCAAATTACCCGAGGCTACGGGTACTGAGAATGTTTTACCAACGGTTCAGGGTATCTTTGTTGGCCTCTTAGACACCTCTAACTCTGTAGATCTGGAGATAGACAGAGTGCACTGAGCCCTGGGTCCCTGCAACCCTGACCCTGCTAAACCTAGGGACGTCATCTGTGCATTTTTTCCATACCAAAGAGCATATTATGCAGAAGGCCCGAGAGAAAGGTCTGTTGAACTTTGAGGGTGCATCAATTACGCTTTTATTGGATATTTCCAGTCATACTCTGGAGATGAGGAAGGCAGTCAAGCCACTGCTCACCCTGCTACAGGAGTGCAATATCTCTTATACTGATGTTTCCGGTTCCAACTGAAGATTTGAAGAAAGGGCAAGCTCTTCATCATCCGACGCCCCTCTGACATTCCTCCGGTGTTATCCGCTCTCCACCTACCTGATCTCCCTTCTCCTGATTGGCCTTGGACTTACTCCATGCCACTGGGATCCAAACGCTCTCCTGCCTCTATTGTGTAAACAGTGACAATGTGCGCAACCAAAAACAAATACAATGCAAATAATAATCAAGCTAATAGAGTTGCTGCACACAATGATAAGTGATCCCACAATTAAAAATAAGATATGTTGATATAGTGTTGCGCTACTCAATAGGACATCTCAAATACCTAAATACACTGAATATTAATGAAACAATAAACAATCAAAGAATCAAAGTGTCCATTAAATAGCTCATAACAAATAATGTGTAGGTGATCCAAAAAGTTAACACTGTATATGTTCTCCAACAGTATTATAACCTCCGCTTCAAAACTGTCACCTTCACTTTCTTTCTTCCACTCTGGGAACCCCAGGGAAGGAAAAACAAATGGCCTCTAACAGTGTAATACTGTTTATTGTATCAAAAGCGAATACCAATAAAAACACTTACATTATTGTAAAAACGCAACTCATGAGGACCGGACTTCCACTCCATGCCAGAAATTATGTCACTAAGCTCCGCCCTAATAATACTGTTGGAGGACATATACAGTGTGACCAGTTGCTGCCATCTAGAGTCCACTTATGGAACCGCAACTAAGCACTTGTGACCTGTATTTAATTATATAGGTCCAGGTATTTACATGTGGTGGTGTTTATCACACAATTGATTTTGGATCACTGGAGTATAATTGTTGGGTGAAGCACAGAATGAACTGGGGTATATTTGTCCGGTGAAGCACAGAATTAACTTTTTGGATCACCTACACAATATTTGTTATGAACTATTTAATGGACACTTTGATTCTTTGATTGTTTCATTAATATTCAGTGTATTTATGTAGTTGAGATGTCTTACTGAGTAGTGCAACACTATATCAGCATATCTCCTGCCTCTATGCCAGCACAGTCAGGCTAACTTGAGCTACTGGCCACTGGTAGAGCCTGAATGATCTGGCTGTTGTGAACCTCTGTAGACCCCACCAGGGTTTTTGCTCAACTTCCTCTTCTTGTTAAGGAGCTCTTATCCTTTGCTGGCTACCTAGTACTTATTTCCAAGTTTGCCTATGATGAGCATTGTTAATTGCACCCTTATGGGCCTTATCTGTTATTGCCTCGTAACTGTCTGTGGGGTCCCCCCCATTTCCCTTTGGGGTTGCAGGGGTAGGATCCCGCCCTTGTGATGCATCTGTATCTGTTACGTTATTTGCCCTTTGTGAATGCTGCAATATATATTTTTTTGATATACTATGTTAATGTTTTGTGCACGGCAATGGGACATAGTAGGAGAAGTAAATCCAGGATTTTGCTTCCTTATTGATTGCTTACTCCGGGGACTTGGGACTCCTTATAGGAGTGGCCTTGTGTACCCCCTACTAATTACATTTGCTCTCCTTATTTTACATGCCCCCCCCGGGGAGTTCCTTACTGCTCACTCCTCTCCTTTTACCATATCTGTATGCTTTGTTGGATTTGGGGCCTTCACTGCTTGCTCCATTGCCGCATACTATAATTGTTTGACCAGCACTGAACGCGCCATAACAGGACATGGATGCCTCTGATCTTTGCTCCAGGCTTTGGCCTTTTATGGCGTTCAATACTTTGTATGAACATAATGTTATGTTATTGAGCTGTTTTGCAGCCTGTGGGCCTCTGCTGGGGAGTAGATTACCCCTCCCTGGGCACAGTGGCTGGGTTTTTCAAGCCACTGTAGGTCACTAGAAACATTTAGGAATGTAATTTTATCATGTGGGTAAGGGACTGTTTAAAATTTAATTCGATTTCACAATGCTGTTCTTTTATAGCTGCTTCATTCAATGTTTTTTAAAATAGATCTGTTCTAAAGCAACAGCTATAAAGTTCTTTTCAGCCCATTAAATGTATACTCTAGCCCAGATTTTTTTGTTGTTGAAGTTTTGGATTGAGAAGCTCTTTACACCGAATATTTTCAAGCTTACAGCCTAACTCCAGGAATAATATGACTTTAAATAGTTTGTTTGGACCAAGCTTGCCTAACTGAATGGTGTAAATGGAATGAATGAAGAGGACTCCCGAGGCTCTCTTAGATTGTAAGCTCCAAGGAGCAGGGCCCTCCTAACCCTCTTGTATTGAACTGTATTGTTGCTGTATTGTCTCCTGTTATCTTGTAAAGCGCTGAGCAAACTGTTGGCGCTATATAAATCCTGTATTATAATAATACTCCCCAACAGAGGTCCACAGGCTGAAAAATAGCTATCCCACTTTCCCTGCCTATGTGCTTGTGCATGGGGTTATCCCTATGCCAGTAGCCCTGGCCCATGGCGGGTGGGGGGAGTTGGTTTTGCACTGTATTGCCCCTCTGCATTATTTCTTAGTCCTCACGTTTTTCAGGTCTGTAGTTTCAATCTTTTTTTCCCACCCCCAGGTCTCCCCCTTGAGCTCCCTACATGCGTATCCCCGTAGGACCACTGGTGACAAGACACTAGTGGATCCAACCAAAAAAGTGCAGTGAGACCTGTCTAGTAATAGGTCCATCCATTATGGTGAGTGTAAATCCATGTGGGGTCACCTGGAGCACCTGGAAGTGGTCACCTGTTTTTTCTGTTACTAATGGCACCAGCACCTGTTCACCAATCTTTTGGCTTTCAAGCAACTATTATTTGAATGGGACTTACTGATACTTTGGACATTATTTGTATTTTCTTGTGTTGTCTGTTTATATAATTTTTTTTAATTTATTGCATTTTCACATATGGCAAAATGTTAAGTAATTGTGGTTTACATTTTTGGCAGCGCAGTCTATATACGCATTTATAGGGCTCACTAATGTGGAAGTTAGACACATTTTGAAGACTACAGAATGACACTTATCTGTGTTTCTTTCTTTTTGGTTTCTTTTGGTTTTGCCTGTGGCACACAGTTTTCATTGTTATTTGCTCAGGTAGGGATTGATGACTTGTTTTTGAATCTTTCAATTACCCTCCCCCCTTTTCCCCTTTATTTGTCACTTTTTTCTCTTGGACAGCTCCGGACCCAGTGAGAGATACCTCTCTTACACCTTCCTAACACCTCTACTTTTCTCTTTCTTTCTTCTCTCTCAACTCCTTCCCTTCCTTTTCTTCTCACCCCCCCTTTTTTTCTTTCCTCTTCCTAACATTGCCTGGGGATGGCGCCCAGGATGTCACCACCTACTTCTTTCAAGCTCTGTTACTATAATGTCAATGGCCTCAACAATCAATCTAAACGGGAAAAAGTTTATACTCCCTATACAAGTCAAATGTTGACATTGTACTATTCCAGGAGACCCACTTCTGAGCTGATAGCCTTCATACTTGTTCCTGGAGATATTACTCCAGATGGTATCATAGTGTTCTCACATCAACCACAGCCAGTGGCATCTCCATCGTCTCCCAGTCCTCTCCTTGGAGCTCAAGGTTGATCCCAATGGTCGCGCTCGCTTCATCCTCGCTCCTTTCAAACATTTATTTCTAGCATTAAGACTCCTTCGGGTGATCTGGCGTTGGACCCACTCTTTCTTCACGAAACCTTTTGTGATTATTTTTTCTGCTTGATAGAATCTATCTCCTCAGGAGCGGGAAGGCGGCCCTTTGATGTTCCATGATCACCTTTGTGATTACGTTCAAGAAACTGCTCTGCCCACTATAGACGAAGACACCAGGGACTCTATCTTGGCGACCCCCTTGGGTAAAAGTCCAGGCTCTGGTGGGTTCACTCCCAAGTTCTATAAGACTTTCAAAGATGTTATTTCCCTTTCATGTTACATGTGTTTAATTCCATCTCTGCTGAGACACCTTTTCCGACACAAACCTTGGAAGCTCACATTTCTCTTCATCCTAAGCCAGACAAGGACCTTAATCTCTGCTCTAGCTATTGACCCATTTCTCTGATTGGCATGCATGTTAAAATCTATGCTAAAATGATTGTAACCCGCCTGCAGCCTCTCCTCCCAGGACTGATACACAAAGACCAAGTAGGGTTTGTACAGGGAAGGGAGGCACGCGATAACACCTTGAAAACCCTTCTAGTAACGAATCATGCTCAATTTGTTGGAATTCCTGTTTGCCTTCTATCCATTGACCCCAAGAAGGTGTTTGAAAGGGTTGGGTGGCAGTTTTTAGCCCAAACATTATCTCAAATAGGATTGGGCCCTAGCTTACAGCAGATGATTTTTGCCCTCTATTCCTTACCTAACGCTAAGATCCGCTTAAATGGTTCCCTAACGTTGAGTTTCCTCATAACTAATGGCACCCGGCAGGGATGTCCATTATCCCCAATTTTGTACGGCCTGGTTATGGAACACTTAGCAGTAGCATTCCGTAGCACCCCCAATATCACAGGCATTTCAGGCCTGGTTCAGAAAAGCACAAAAACCAATGCAGTTTGCATCTTGTCCATTTTGCAGTGCTTTTTGCATTTTGTGTTCTTTTGGGTTTCTTTTGGCCAACTTCTTGCTGGGCATATCAACCTCTCAGTGGCTAGGCCTTGACACATATTTGTGTATCATTTGTAAACACACATGTGCTGAGAGCGCGCCCTGCACACTCCCAGCACGTGTCAGCATTCCACGGAAAGGTCCCAATCTCTCCTTACGAGTGGGACCTTTCATGTGACTGCCATGACAGGAAATCATGGCGGTCACATGACCCTAAACCCCTTAAAAGGCCAGGAGGTGCCGGCGTGAAGGGGTTAAAAAACACAGATTGAGGCTCCAGTCACACTAGGGTGTTTCAAATTGCGGGCGCAATCGCCAAGATTCTGCTTGTGATTTGAAAACTCACTGTGAAAACGCATGATCGCGTGTTCAGGTGCCATTCAGTTCAATTGGAACTTTTTGGGGGCGTTGCGCAAAAAAACGCACCGAGTTTATGGCAAAAACTACATTGGTGTGAACCAGGCCTGAAATGCATTGATAATGCAGCAAAAACGCAACACAAAGTACACATGTGCTGCAGTTTTGAAGCATCTTTTGAGTCACATTACCTATGAAAAACACACCCTAAACATGGTAAAATCGCCGCAAAATCGTGGGTAAATTAACGGCAAAATTCCAGGTAAAATCACTGCAGAATTCTGGGCAAAATCGCAGGAAAAATTGCTTCAAAATTGCAGCAAAATGTGGCAAAATCATGGGTAAAAACACAACAAAATCGCAGTTACAATTATGCGTAAAATCACGGTAAAATGCTGTGATTGCGGCAAAAATGCCCCATGTTTTCAGGTGCAATTGCTTTGTTTCTGTTGTGTTGTGGCCAGGGATGTGATCACATGGAAGCATACAAGCAGTGGAAGTTGTTAGGAAAATAGGAAGAATTCTAATATTTAATTCCAGCAGACAACAGGGGATAAACAATCTAATTCTGGGCATGTGGACATATTTATTCAGGGATTAAAATCAGAATGTTCCTATTCTGTTGTGATTGGAGGGTGAATAATCACATGTGAGGATAGCAGTGGCCTCTGGGGAATGTGTGGGCATGTTTTCTGTTGAAGTGGGTGTGTACACATACCACACGTACAGGCCTAGTGTTCCTGCCCACATTCACTGCAATTCCCAAAGCTTGATGAGAAGTGTAGTTTCCTGAGAGGAGAGGATATGATGTCGTCCCTGCTGCTACACTTCCTCCTTGGCAGAGCAGATGCTGTTATTTTTTTAATTACAAAGATGACTTCCTGAAAATTCAATTAGACTTTTCACTTCACTGGTAAGGAATTTCACAAATGTATTAAATGTTTTGTGTAGGGGGGTGTACTAATGGGTGATTTTTTTTTGCCTATCCCGTAGTTCTTCTTTAAGCATACATAACCAGTCTCATGGGCACCAACCTGATATGTTCACAAATGAAATATTGGGAGAAGTATTACACTGGGAAGATACAGAAAAATCAGATCCCCAGCAGTTCCTTATAATAAGTGGTCAATGCCTTCCAGATGCATGCTGTGCAATTGATATAAGCAGGGTTAATTTTCCTCAGCTTCCCTGGTACTAATCTTTCATAAAGCTTGGCATCCCCTAATCCCTATGGTCTATTTTATCTCCTGATATTTGCACTACTGAAATGCATTCATAAACTAGCAGAAATGAGTTAAAATACTGTCAGAAATTCTGAGTAAGGCAGTAGAAAGTCTTGTTTTATGCACAGAATGTATTATGATTGTTAATCTCTGTGCAGTTGCTTTTTCTAGTCTCTGCCCCACATTTAAACAATCATCCTGGCGAGGAAAGGGTACCTAAATGAAATACACTATATTGCCAAAAGTACACCCCTCCAAATCAATGGATTCAGGTGTTCTAATCACCTCCATGGTCACAGGTGTATAACATCAAGCACCTAGGCATGCAGACTTCTTCTACAAACATTTGTGAAAGAATGGGTTGCTCTCAGGAACTCAGTAAATTCAAGCGTGGTACTGTGATAGGTTGCCACCTGTGCAATAAGTCCAACCGTCTATAGTCAATAGCTAATGACCTCCAAACTTCGTGCGGCTTTCAGATTAGCACAACAACAGTTCGTAGAGAGCTTCATGAAATGAGTTTCCATGGCTAAGCAGCAGCATCCAAGCTTTACATCATCAAGTGCAATGCAAAGCGTCAGATGCAGTGGTGTAAAGCACACAACCACTGGACTCTAGAGCAGTGGAGATGTGTTCTCTGGAGTGAAGAATCACACTTCTTTGTCTGGCACGTGTCTGGATTTGATGGTTGCCAGGAAAACGGAACTTGCCTGGCTGCATTGTACCAAGTGTAAAATTTGGCAGAGGGGGGATTATGGTGTGGGGTTGATTTTCAGGGGTTGGACTTGGCCTCTTAGTTCCAGTGAAGGGAACCCTTAAGGCATCAGCATACCAAGACATTTTGGACAATTTCATGCTCCCTACTTTGTGAGAACAGTTTGGGAATGGCCCCTTCCTGGTCCAACATGACTATGCACCAGTGCAAGGTCTATAAAGACATAGATGAGTGAGTTTGGGGTATAGGAACTTGACTGGCCTGCACAGAGTCCTGACCTCAACCCGATAAGACACCTTTTGGATCAGTTAGAGCGGAGACTGCGAGCCAGGCCTTCTCGTCCGACATCTGTGCCTGACCTCACAAATGCGCTTCTGGAAGAATGGTCAAACATTCCCATAGACACACTCCTAAGCCTTGTGGACAGCCTTCCCAGAAGAGTTGAAGCTGTTATAGCTGCAAAGGGTGGGACAACTCAGTATTGAACCTTACAGACTAAGACTGGGATGCCATTAAAGTTCATGTACGTATAAGGGCAGGTGTCCCGATACTTTTAAAACATAAAAATAATACCACAGCGCAAAAATTAAAACAAATAATGAAATACCATCAGTGATAATAAAAACCCACACCAAAGCAAAATTCTTCTGCATGGTCCAATGTAACCATCAGATGGTAGAAAATCAACCACATTCCATGAGGCACAAACCTATACCCAACACTTCTTAAACATGCAACCACATTTACAAGTAATCAATGACTCTTAAGTTATTTAAGCTAGGAGTCCATTAAATTTGGTGAGTGTGGACTGTACCGGAAGGTGATCACGGATGGTGTGGGCACTTTGAACTTTTTTTGGCACTGTTTGATTGGAGCACTTTTTTCACCGTTTATTTGGGCCAGTGGACTTTATTTATTGACTTTATTTTATTTACTAATATATATATATATATATAGTTTTTTATTATCACTGATGGTATTTTATATTTTATTAATTTTTCCGCTGTGGTATTATTTTTATGTTTTAAAAGTATCGGGACACCTGCCCTTATGTTGCCATGATGTTTTATGTTTTGATGGTTTTCATCTATGAACAGCAGCATTAAATAATGAATTGACTGATTTTAGGCGTGGGTTTATTTTACACATTTTGTCCCGATACTATTGGCAATATAGTGTACATGAATTATAATGCTGAAAAACATCTACTTTGAGCAGCATTTTGAATACAGAGAACAGAGGAGGCAACTATACAGAGATGCGCCATTATAACACAGTCACAGTGCCTAGAAAAAGCCTTAAAAACAACTTTCATTTAGGGGAGGGAGGGCTACTTTTTTTAACATAGTTGGTAGCTTTGCTTAAAATCAGAATTGTGAACAACATTCACTGTTTTAGTTGAAATGCTGTTTGTAGGGTCACTTACGGGCTGTTTACTTTATGCTCCATTTATGTTTTTCCAGCATGTTCTCTAAGAATGCATTTGAGATATCAGATATTTCGATAACTATCAAAGTTAGCTCATCCTCAGACCAGGTACTATTTATTTGGTGCAAATTTCCTTGCTGTGTATTTAATACTCATTCACTATGCCAGAATCTTTGCCTCTTAAAGCAAATATGTGCTATGTGCATGCAGTGCAAAGTACAGGCTCATTTAAATGCTGGCTAACTGCTTACATTACATTGTCCATTACAGTGTGCACTCCATTACATCCATCTGAGAAGTAAAGTGACATATCTGGTACTTCTTGGTATGGGGAAGCATGTGACTCCCCTTCCTTCCATATAACCATGCTGGTACTTGGCCACTGGCCATTCTGGCACCCAAAGCTGTCACATGAGTAAGGGAAAAAAATCCTCAACCCTGTATAAAGTGGTAGTAAAGTCCCTGTTTTAAGTTGTACCTACAGGTAAGCCTACAATCAGACTTATCTGTAGGTACCATGAATATCTCCTAAATGTGCACTGTTTGGGAGATATTCACATCGGCAATAGCCGATGACTTCACCTGTGCATGCGTAGTGACACTCTGCAGTCAGGTACACAGTATGCCGCTGAATGCAGTGCGTCATACCGTGGGTGGGCTCCTGCACACAAATCACGGAAGTGACGTCATCGGGCCCAGGCCACTCAAATGGCCAGAGCTTGTAAACCGAGAAGGAAGACCGGGTAAAGATGGAGGCACAAGGGGAGGCTGTGACAGCGCTGTTCTGGAGGGTTCTGTGTGCAGGCAAGTGTGTCATAATGTAGTATGCGGTACAAACTAGCACATTATGGCTTAGACCTGCAAGGGACCCGTATTTTTTTTCCGGCAGTTTACTACCGCTTCAAGCGTTCTGGGCTTACTGACCACAAAATAAGTTTAAGATGACACATATTCAGTGAAGGACCTCTTCTATACCGAGGTTAGCTTGATAATGTTTCATTATTGATGAACTAAATCCTTAAAAGGTCATAGTGACCATTATGTGACATGCAAGCACTGAAATCTTGACTAGTTATGTTAGACATTACAATATGATCATTCAATGATGATTCAATAAAAATATTGTTTTGACCATTTTAAAAGGAAACAACCCATTCAAGAAGAAGGTTTGATTGTATTCAACCAAAGCAGTTTGTTTGCTGTTTCTTGCTGTGTTGCGTTGTTTCAATTGAAACATTAAGAATGAATCAATCATTATGTGTATGGCCATTATAAGCATCAGACAGTTTGGTCAAGAGTGACTAATTCCTACCACACATCCTCATCATTCACCTTGCTGTAGGAAATGTATGTAATTAAATGTTTCCTACTGTGCTATCAACTCCTAGGATTAAGTAGGTCTTTACCAATAGCAGTTTGATAACAAGGAACAAATTCCTTAACAAAATAACATACATTACACATATTACCAAAATTAGCATGTGATGTAAATTGCTTCTAGCATTGTTCCAGTTTCTTCTTGCTGGAGGCCACTATTTTGTTGGAGCCCAGAACAGTCACTTTCTCATTGGAATCTATCCCCTTTGACTTGGTCTCAAAAACTATATGTCACTTTGTAAATAAAAGATGGACCTTTCCAGACTTGATGTATGTTTTGGCTTAGCTAGAGAGGAAGGCGGACAGCAGCTTTACAGTGTTGAAGTTCACAAGCTGCCATGAGGGAGAAAGGAGAGAATATCAGGGAGAAAATACACTCTCCTTGTAAGTTTAACTCTTTTATGTCTCCTTGGCAGCAGGGTTGTTCTGTCACCTCTCCTGCTTTTATTTTCAATCTCTCTAACCTGTGTTCCCTCAGCACAGTCTATGTCATTCCTGTTGCTTTCTTCCCCCTTCAGCAACAGTAAATTTTCTGTTCAATAATGTTTGTATTGTTTTCACAAGATAGCACTTAATGAGCCAGTGCAAGATATGAGCAACAGTAAATCTTAAAGTTTTCAGCTGATCGGACTCTATTAGCTCTGATTTTAGGCACAGTGCTGAAAATAGAAAACAACTGAGCATGTGCAGAGCAGGATGAAACAGTATCTTTCTGGATTTTAAACACTATAGGCACTTATTTTTAATGCTTTATATAGCTATACCTGCAAGAGAGACCAGCCGGTAGTCATCTATCTGGGCTTACTTTTCTGACTAAAGTTCCAACGAAAGTATTCTAAAAAAAAAGTTTCAATCCTGCCAGCTTTGATTACCTTAACTAACATTCCTATGACTTACTGACTCATAAAATTCACAAATCTGGTGTGTTCATATCCTGTTACCCGTTCTCAAGAGCGAGTGGCACAGTCTGTAAAATTGTAATAACAAGGCATGCTATGTACTTTGTTCTGCTTCTGATTGAAGAGCTGAATATCTTTGTGCTTAAGAATTAAAATCAGAAAGTTTGTGTCTGAAACCCATTTGGTAAGTATAAATATAACAGGTTTTTGTATGGTTTCATTTGATACAATACACAATGATTAAGCTAGGCTGTTCACTGTCGCACGTAATATTTACTGCAATAAACAATACATTTCAATAGACTCTCATAAAACACTACTCTGATTACATTTTTATGATTTATACTTGGTCCAAAACTACACTATATTGCCAAAAGTATTGGGACACCTCTCCAAATCATTGGATTCAGGTGTTCCAATCACCTCCGTGGCCACATGTGTACGAAATCAAGTACCTAGGCATGCAGACTGCTTCTACAAACATTTGAGAAAGAATGGGTCGCTCTCAAGAGCTCAGTGAATTCAAGCGTGGTACCGTGATATAATAATCCATGAAATTTCCTTTGCTGCTAAACATTCCACGGTCAACTGTTAGTGGTATTATAACAAAGTGGAAACAACTGGGAACAACATCAACTGAGCCATGAGGTGGCACGCCACATAACATGACAGAACGGGGTTAGCACATGCTGAAGCGCAGTGTGCAGAAGTCGCCAACTGTCTACAAAGTCAATAGCTAAAGACCTCCAAACTTCGTGTTGCCTTCAGATTAGCACAACAGTAGTGCGTAGAGAGCTTCATGGAATGGGTTTCCATCGACGAGCAGCTGCATCCAAGCCTTACATCACCAAGTGCAATGCAAAGTATCAGATGCAGTGGTGTAAAGCACGCCGCCACTGGACTCTAGAGCAGTGGAGACGTGTTCTCTGGAGTGAAGAATCATGCTTCTCTGTCTGGCAATCCGATGGACGTGTCTGGGCTTGACGGTTGCCAGGAGAACGGAACTTGCGTGACTGCATTGTGCCAAGTGTAAAATTTAGCGGAGGGGGGATTATGGTGTGGGGTTGTTTTTCTGGGGTTGGGCTTGGCCCCTTAGTTCAAGTGAAGGGAACCCTTAAGGCATCAGCATACCAAGACATTTTGGACAATTTCATGCTCCCTACTTTGTGGGAACAGTTTGGGGATGGCCTCTTCCTGTTCCAACATGACTGTGCACCAGTGCCCAAAGCAAGGTCCATAAAGACATGGATGAGCGAGTTTGGGGTATAGGAACTTGACTGGCCTGCACAGAGTCCTGACCTCAACCCGATAGGACACCTTTTGGATCAGTTAGAGCGGAGACTGCGAGCCAGGCCTTCTCGTCCGACACCGGCGCCTGACCTCACAAATGTGCTTCTGGAAAAATGGTCAAAGATTAAACAGTGCAATTCAAAGTGTCAGATGCAGTGGTGTAAAACACACCACCACTGGACTCTAGAGCTGTGGAGACATGTTCTCTGGAGTGACTAATCATGCTCCTCTGTCTGGAAATTTGATGGACGTATATGGGTTTGCCAGGAAACCGGTATTTGCCTAACTGCATTGTGCTAAGTTTAAAGTTTGGTGGAGGGGAGATTATGGTGTGGGGTTGTTCTTCAGGGGTTGGGCTTGACCCCTTAGTTCCAGTGAAGGGAACTCTTAAGGTGTCAGCATACCAAGACATTTTGGACAATTTCATGCTCCTAACTTTGTGGGAAAAGTTTGGGGATTGCCCCTTCCTGTTCCAACATGACTGCGCTCCAGTGTACAAGCAAGGTCCATAAAGACACGGCTGAGTGAGTTTGGGGTGGAGGAACTTGACTGGCCTGCACAGAGTCCTGACTTTAACCCGATAGAACACCTTTGAGATGAATTAGAGCGGAGACTGCGAGCCAGGCCTTCTAGTCTGACATCAGTGCTTGACCTCACAAATGTGCTTCTAGAAGAATGGTCAAAATGTCAGGGCAGGGCTTTGGCAGGGTAACGCACTGGCTGACGACAACCACCACCAACAGACCAAAGGGCGTGGAGTCTAAGTCCCAGGCTGCCAGGGCCCCTGATGGTGGGGATGGACTTGACGCAGCCAGGAACCAGGTCGCGGCTCCCGAGACACCCCGGCTGCGGTAATGGCGTGTAGCTGGTAAGAATGACAATAGTGTAGTCAGGCAGGCCGGGTCGACAACAACGGGACAAAACGGTACAGAACAGTAGACAGAGAATCACAGGTCATGGGCCGGGTTCAGCAACGGAAGGTCAGATCGAAGGAAAACACAGAGAATGGTCTTAGTCACAAGCCGAGTCAGATACCAGAAGAGTCACGAGAGTATACACAGAGCTGTAGCAAGACAAAGACACAAGTGCAAAGAGCATGTGCGGATCACAGGCTTATATGTACTCAGCCACACCCCTCTGGGGGATGGACCTCAGAGACCTGAAGGCATAAAAGATTCCCACCATGCTCAGCAGAAATCCAAGATGGATGCCAGCACATGGAGTAACATAACCTCTGGGAAAAGGTAGGACCTTGACACAAACCTTCTTATAGACATACTCCTAAACCTTGTGGACAGCCTTCCCAGAAGAATTGAAGCTGTTATAACTGCAAAGGGTGGGCCAACTCAGTATTGAACCCTATGGACTAAGACTGGGATGCCACTAAAGTTCATGTATGTGTCAAGGCTGGCATCCCAATACTTTGGCAATATAGTGTATGCACAGTTATTTTAGATCTGTTTGATTTCTGTTCATGCAAGTTCGCTATGTGCAGTCAAATTTGAGAAAAGCTCCCTATATGTTTGTCAAGTGTTCCTATTCACACTGCATGCCTAAAAAAAATTAAACATATTTCTTACCTTTTTCAGATGTTTCTGAGGAGAAGGTGTCATTACTGATCGCAAGGTTTTACAAACAATGTCATTGTG
The DNA here is from genome assembly GCF_062004578.1 of Staurois parvus. Taxonomy (NCBI): domain Eukaryota; kingdom Metazoa; phylum Chordata; class Amphibia; order Anura; family Ranidae; genus Staurois; species Staurois parvus. Next base: position 4,931,965 of record NW_028317961.1, on the reverse strand, counting down.
ATCCTGTCCTTGGTAACATACAATAAAAGAAGCCTAGCCTAAAAACCTTTAACCCTTTGTTAGGACAGTGTTCAAATCCATTTACACTTGATAGTGAATATCCACCTGTGCAGGCAAGCAGGATTAATTATGGTAAACACAGCTGCCCAGCCCCCTCATAAACCAAGAGAACTATGAAGGATTTTTCCTTGCTGGAGTTTAAAAAACAAAGCATCCAAAATGGTAAGCTGGAATTTTACTATTTCCTTTTAAAGTATACGTTCACCTATTGAAGCATGTTACATATGACATCCATATTTATTTTGTTAACATGTAACATGCTTCAGACCTGCCCCCCACACCCCTGATCCGCCCTTCTTGTGACAGTGAGCGGGGGATCCTCTCCCCGCACCGCATTTTGAAATGGTATGGCTCTGCCATCAGAGCCATGTCATTAATTCACAGGAATCTGTGAATGAGAAAACTAAGTCCTGTCTGCCAATGCTGCAGTTGGCTTGTAGTTCTCAATGGACCTACAGGTGAAACTCGAAAAATTAGAATATCGTGTAAAAGTTTATTTATTTCAGTAATGCAACTTAAAGGTAAAACTAATATATGAGATAGACTCATTACATGCAAAGCAAGATAGTTTAAGCCGTGATTTGTCATAATTGTGATGATTATGGCTTACAGCTCATGAAAACACCAAATCCACAATCTCAGAAAATTAGAATATTACATGCAATGAATAAAACAAGGATTGTACATAGAACAATATCGGACCTCTGAAAAGTATAAGCATGCATATGTACTCAGTACTTGGTTTGGGCCCCTTTTGCAGCAATGACTGCCTCAATGTGGCATAGCATGGAAGCGATCAGCCTGTGGCACTGCTGAGGTGTTATGGAAGACCAGGATGCTTCAATAGCGACCTTCAGCTCTTCTGCATTGTTTGGTCTCATGGCTCTCATCTTTCTCTTGGCAATGCCCCATAGATTCTCTATGGGGTTCAGGTCAGGCGAGTTTGCTGGCCAATCAAGCACAGTAATCCCACGGTCATTGAACCAGGTTTTGGTGCTTTTGGCAGTGTGGGCAGGTGCCAAGTCCTGCTGGAAAATGAAGTCAGCATCCCCATAAAGCTTGTCTGTGGAAGGAAGCATGAAGTGCTCCAAAATCTCCTGGTAGATGGCTGCATTGACCCTGGACTTAATGAAGCACAGTGGACCAACACCAGCAGATGACATGGCTCCCCAAATCAACACAGACTGTGGAAACTTCACACTGGACTTCAAGCATCTTGCAGTGTGTGCCTCTCCATTCTTCCTCCATACTCTGGGTCCTTGATTTCCAAATGAGATGCAAAAGTTGCTCTCATCAGAAAAGAGGACTTTGGACCAATGAGCAACAGACCAGGTCTGTTTTTCTTTAGCCCAGGTAAGACGCTTCTGACGTTGATTGTTGTTCAGGAGCGGCTTGACAAGAGGATTACGACATTTAAAGCCCATTCCCAGGATCCATTTGGGTGTGGTGGCTCTTGATGCACTGACTCCAGCCTCAGTCCACTCCTTGTGAAAGTCCCCAACACTTTTGAATGGCCTTTTCCTGACAATCCTCTCCAGGCTGCGGTCATCCCTGCTGCTTGTGCACCAGGGATCCTTCCACATAACTGTCTAATAATGTGCTTTGATACAGCACTTTGGGAACATCCAACTTCTGTTGCAATTACCTTTTGAGGCTTTCCCTCCTTATGGAGGGTGTCAATGATAGTTTTCTGCACAACTGTCTGGTCAGCAGTCTTTCCCATGATTTTGATTCCTACTGAACCAGACTGAGAGACCATTTAAAGGCTCAGGAACCCTTTGCAGGTGTTATGGCTTAATTGGCTGATTAGAGTGGGACACTTTGAGCCTAGAATATTGCACCTTTTCACAATATTCAAATTTTCTGAGATTGTGGATTTGGGGCTTTCATGAGCTGTAAGCCATAATCATCACAATTATGACAAATCAGGGCTTGAACTATCTTGCTTTGCATGTAACGAGTCTATCTCATATATTAGTTTCACCTTTTAAGTTGCATTACTGAAATAAATTAACTTTTGTCTGATAGTCTAATTTTTTGAGTAGAGTGTGTTTATCAGCATGCTCCCAGCCCATTCACACTGCCTACTGCTCTATAAAGGAAAGCCTGTACAGAGGTATGGGCAACAGAGCTGCAGGCAGTGTTTTCGGGAGCCTGGCATTGCACCCACAATCCACTGATCATGGGTGCAATGCTCTGCGGGCTTCTGTAAAAAAAAATAATAAATGCACAGTTTTTTTCCCTGCAAAAATAAGTGCATTTATTATTTTTTTTAAAAAGCTGAACTTAGTCTTTATAGTGGTTGTAAACCTCAGACATGAAATATAAACAAAGCATATCCATCCTTCTGTAGTGTGTATTTGTCTAATTCCAGAACACTAAGGGGTTTATTTACTAAAGCAGGAGAGTGCAAAATTAGGCTCACTTCTGCATAGAAATCAATCAATCAGCTTCTAGCCTCAGCTTGTTCAATTAAGTTTTGGCAATAAAATCTGGAAGTTGATTGGTTTCTATGCAGAAGTGAGCCTAATTTTGCACTCTTCAGCTTTAGCAAATAACCCCTAAGAGTCAATTCTGTCTGCTGCCTCCTTCCTCTGCTATAAGCAGGAGTGTGCTGTGTGAAGGAGGTGAGTCCCTTCCCTTCAATCAGCTCTCAGAGGTCTGCTCACTGATATAACTTCATTTACCCTCCCTCTGCTTTTCAGAGCTGAGAAAACATGTAAATTCTGCACTTTGGATGGATGTAGGAAAATTATGGCTGTAGAGGAACGATGGCTGTAGATAAACAAGTACAACTCATGTAGTTGGATTAGTTTTATACTTGTGTATCACCTGAGACCAGGAACTTCACTGTGTATATGTAAGGGTTTACAACCACTTTAAGTTACGCTACATAAATGGGGACATGCAATAAATACTTGTATAAAGTAGGTGTTATCCCACTTTAGCTTCAAAAGTGGAAATATACTTTAAGTACCTGGTGTATCAAAATGAATTTACAAAGAACTATTAGGAACCCTGCATGAGCTAAGCAAAGGTTTGGTTTAACTTAGCCAGTCAATGGATGTATCAAGAACTACAGCAGCCTCTAGCTACACAGTGCACCAAGAGCTCTGTCACTATAGTATAGGGTTTTACCTTATCCAGATATAGCCTTTAGAAGCATATTGGCTCCATTAAGTTATTTCCCCTATCAAGCAAGTGTATGCAGAAAGTAATTCATATGCAGACATATAATTCATATGCTTGTGTCCCAATAAATAGAAGATTATTAGGTGACCAACCACCAACATTCATCCAAAATTGAAATACATTTTTTTTATTACCTGACTCGTTCAACAGGTTTATAAAACTTTCAAGACTTGTATCTCAAAGTTACAGTGGCTGCTTGTGTTACTAACTGGGCGGCTGATTTACAAAAAAATGACTGACGGCAAAAAAGTTCTTGACTGCATTTGACAATAATATTCCCAACATTTATTTGTAAGAAACAGAAAACATTCAATTTTGGTATGGTGGATGGCAATAAAAAAAAACAATCATTTTCCAATCTACAAAACCAAACACTCTGCTTCACCATTATTGTAGATTTCTTGAGTGAAACATTTTACTTTTCCTCTTGTAGCATGTTTAAAAAAATGTAAAATTAATTTTATTAATTTCAATAAATCAGAGGCAAAATGGCAAAGCAGTTAAAGGAAAGTGAACTTATTTAATTAATATTAGTACTGAATATAAAATACATTCTCTCCCTGGAAAAGCTTATTGTGTATGAGAGGTAACCCATTGTTCAGTGGTTTACAGAAAATAGGACCACATTTGACTGACAAAGAAAATGACTTTTCTCCTTGAAATGCCTGCTATATCAAAATACAGCTGACTGGCGCTGTCAACAATGACTTATTGACTCTTATTGACAATGACTCTCTTCTTTTGAAGACTCATAATAATATAAGAAAATAACATACACATTTATAGACAGTGCAAACATACATGATTTAATAGCCTTATTAAAAGAGTGTATTGTGTGGCCTGGATATTATAACCAGCATTTAAATCTTTCAAATAAGAACACATCTAACCTTTGCTTCAAAGTGAATGACCGCTAAACCTACAATGATTTCACATTTTACTAAAATATTATGTCAAGTTTATTCCACTGCAGTTGCAGTTACAACATGATTTGACACATTGAGCATCTGTGATAACCAGAGCTAAGGAAAATGTAATCACCGCCTAGAGAAACCACTTAGCTTAAGCATGTGGTATTTTTTTTTGTAATTTTGAACAGTCAATATTTTAGTATAGGTTTTCAGGAGATCCACTCCCTTCATATGGTTTAAGCAGTACTAATGCACAGAGGTTTAGAAAAATGCTAAAACAAATTCTGAAATTAAGATAACAGTTGGGGACAGTGGAAATACAGAGTAAATAAAATTGAGTGAAGTAAGAAGTAGAGAGTGGGCTATGGAATGAGAATGGAGAGAGTCACAGAGGCAAGAATGGTCATAAAGATATCTGCATGTAATTAACAAAAATAAAGCCAGCCATAGACGTATAGAAATTTGACTGGCTTGGTAGGAACGGGATGGATTTCGATAAAATTCCTAGTTAAATTGTTTTACTTGAATGGGATTTAAAGCAGAACTGAAGTTCCACAGTAACAAACAATGAGCAGGCAGGTTTTTATTGCAGAAGAGAAATGAGATACCAGCCTGCTCACTGTCTTCTCCAGCGCTGTAAACTAAGCTGCGCATAAGCAGCTCAGCTAACAATGCTGGGCCTGTCTCTGTGTGCCAGAATGATGGCTTCCTGCGCATGTGCAGAAGTGATATTATCCTGCGGTGGCCAATGAAGACAGACAAAGACTAGCATACAGGAGAAGATGCCAGTGAGGGACCACTGGATAGGTGAATATTAACTCCTTTAGTTCAGTTTTAAATTCCTTTAACCCCTTCGCACTGGTGCCTCCCGGCCCTTTAAGGGTTTCAGAAGCCTGGAGGCGGGACGGAGTTTAGGGTCATGTGACCACCGTGACACGCTGTCACATGATCGGGAAAGGTCCCGATCGAAAGAGGAGATCGGGACCTTTCTGTGAGTACCGGACATGTGTGCTGGGAGCGCGCAGGGCGCGCGCACTCAGCACATATGTCTTTTTTTAATAGAACGCAAATGTGCGGCCGCTCGGCATCTAGGCCCAGATGCCGGGAGGCCACACATTTGCGTTCGGCCAGCGTGAAGAGGCTAAGAACCAGGACATTGATGCCCTCCACAGAGTGGTCTGGTTGTGAGAAATTATGGCCATCAAGTGTACAGTATTTATCAGCATTTTGCCCCGTTATTGTATGTCTGCAGATTTATTATTTTTGTAATTTTTTGGGAAAAAATGTTTTAACTAAGAATGATGCTTTCATTTAAACTAAAGGTAGTGGACACAATCTCAATGTGCTATTTGAGCCAGAAGATGGGAGTTAATCTTGTGAAAGGTTGTCCTGTTAAAGGAAAAAAAGTTCCAGTTATAGTACTCAACTGTGTTATTACACATGCACTTATGAGGCTACATTCACCTCTAGGTTGCATTATGCAGTCTTCTTTGGGAAAGGTAATATGTAACCTGTTTCTGTAAGCACTATGGGGTTGATTTGCTGAAATTGGAGAGTGCAAAATCTGGTGCAGCTGTGCACGGTAGCCAATCAACTTCTAACTTCAGTTTGTTGAATTAAGCTTTGACAAAAAACATGGAAGCTAGTTGCTGCACCAGATTTTACACTCACCAGTTTTAGTAAATAAAAACCTATGTGTCTGCCATTGTGATGGCTATAAATAAGTATTAGGGGCAAAGAAAAGTTGAAGTGGAGTCCAGAGCAACACTTTATTTTTAAACCCGTGTTAGCAAAATTACCAATGTAATATAAGAACTGGTTTTGAGCAACACTTTTGTTTTCTCTTTCCATCTATGCTAATGTATTATCACCATTGACAAAACAGTAGCATGGTAAAAAGTTGAATCAGTCTGTCTGTATAGTGCCAAAACATCAGCCCCACTGCTATCATTTACTGTATAAGAAAAAAATTAGAAAAAATTCACATTGCTCAAGTAAACTTGGCTACAATTTCTAGAAAATATATACAAAATAATTGTAAATAAAATAAGCTTGAATGTATGTCAGGATTTTGTGAAGAGGTACGTGAAAATGGTTAACAGTATGGGTGTGGTTTTGAATATTTAGTAATTATAATGTAGAGTTACACAAACTTAACCTTAATGCAATAGTCTCTCAATTCATCCCATCCCAAAATATTCATATCAATGCTTTTGTCTCTGAAGGCAACGTCTGACCGTTGTTTTGTGTAATCAGTCTTTTACCAAAAATTTCTCTGTATATTTTTTCACGTGTCTCTGGAAGAGCCAGCACAGCTTTAATGTCCTTCACTTTGTCCAACAGAGGTTTCAACTCCCTTTGCAAAGCAGTCTGCTTGTTTCCATCATCATATCTCTTGCCTGAAGGAAAGGATAACATTATTGTACACCACACATACAGAAACTGTCTGTGATCAACTATACATATATTGTGATTTTTGGCCACATATTTATATAGAAAAAATCCATTATACTTGTCAAAAAATAGATTTTCTTCATGAATAACGGTCATAAAGAAATACTGCATAGTGTCACAAAACATTTGAGAACCAGTACAATAATACATAGTGAATATATTTTCTCTGAGGAACATCCAGCATTGAAATTAGCATAGTCTTTGAAGGGTTGCCACTGCAACATTAGTAATGGAGAAGGGGACTCCAGCTTAAAGTAACAAAGTCATCCCCATTTACCAATAAAGATGACAGGGCATTGCCATCTGGTAAGGCCTCTTGGTTGGCCATTCTCTACTATTAAACAAGGCATAGCAAAAGGCTCCTATTGTTCTTCAAGTTACACAATAGATTCATTGTCGTTCACTTCATAGGACTCTTGCCATTTCCCCTTTTTGTAGTTTGGTTTTTCTGCAACGCAAACAGGTTTGTCAGGAAATATCACTAAATAAATCCATCTGTGTAAATGTTGCTATAGAGGTATACTGTCCACAAATCCCCATGTAAGATGCACCTGAGTAGGAAAGTAGGCGTCTCTTAAATGCAACCAATAGCTTCAAGTTGAAATTTATTTTGTCAACAGGGGCTGTAATTGTTATTTGATATTGTTTTCAATTTTCTCATTATTAATGCCAGGCTCCAGCGAGATCCCATCAGTCTGTTTGGCTTTGGCCTGCTGTGTTTCCTCTATGTACTGCTGTACGGCCTTGAGTACTGCATTTTCCACCAGTCTTTTGCTTAAGCTCACCAGCTCAGCATCATCGGGTTCTCGTCCATTCTTATGACCTACACACCATAACAGAGAAAAGCAAGTTCCTAATAAGTTTTATAAATGTATGGGTTATTCTAAACACTATCAGCCACAGACACAGCAATTCTAGTCTCAAGTACTAACAGAAATTGCAGTAAAATATTTATGGTGAAAATAAGTGACTTTACAAACAGTTACCAGTAGCATTCACTTGTATTTCTAAAAGTATGTACACCTGAATCCAGCTGTCAATATGGATTGCCTGGTGCCAGTGAAAAATGCCAGAAGTGACACATACAGCCAGGATTCAGACTAGCTGTTATGGATTGAGACAGGTACATACTATTTGAGGATTTGCTTTGTTATATTTTGTATTTCAAAGTTTTCCCATATACAGTGGGTAAAGAAAAGAATCAATCCCCTTTAAAATAATCACAATGCATTGCTTTGCAGCCTGAAATGAAGACAGACACAGTTTTTGTTTTATCCAGCTGTATTTACTTATACTTGCAACTTTTAACATCCAAGTGAAAATAAAAATCCAAAAACAGAAAAACTGAGTTGGAAAAATGATCACCCCTTCCTAAAAATAATTTGTAAACTCAATCAGGCATAGCTAAATCACCTCCATGGCACACAAAGCTATTTGACTTTCACCTGTGATCAGCTGTGGTCATTTTGATTAGCTTAGCATGAAAAGAGCTTTCCTGGAGCATTTCAGTCCAAGGTAGTACAACTGAAGCAAACAATCAACTATGGGTTGCAAGGCACTGTAAAAAAGATCTTCAAGATAAAGATGTGGAAGCAACAAGTCAGGAGATGGATCCAAAAATTTTTCAAAAGGCATTATCAATGCCTACAGTAGAATCACAGTCAAGTCTATTATTAAGAAGTGGAAGGTATTTGGTACAACACAGACCTTCCCTGGATCAGAAAGTCAATCCAAACTGGATGAAAGAGTCAGGAGGAAACTGGTCAGAGCGGCTACCTAAAAGCCTACAGCAACTCTGAAGCAGTTGCAGGAATTTAGGACAAAGAGTGGTCATTGTGTGCATGTGACAACAATATCACAAATTATCCACAAATGTGACTTGTATAAGAGGGTTGCAATAAAAGCGTCACAACATCACTTCCGGGTCCAGGAACATCCAGGCTTAGTGAGAATGAGGCGTGGAATGCTTGTCGGCCTTCTTAGATTCACATAGGCTGAAAACACTGGTGCCGGTTTGCAGGCACCATACCATGTGAGTGCAATAGTGTTTGTTTTTACTTTTCTTTGCTCATTTAATAAAATACTGCACTTAGAAGGTGTTTCACTTGTCTGATTTATCTGAATGGTCCGGCATTATTCCAGCGTGAGGATTACCCATATCAAACATTAATATTGGAGGCGTGTTGGGAGTTTCTATACCTTAGTATATGGTCACAAGCGGATAATTGCTGGAGGGGAGATATCATTTGAGAGGATGGTTTCCTATATGACCAAAAAAGTGCATCTGACCACCTTAAATGGGGTCAAAAGGAGGTGAGTGAGCAATCTTTACTTTATTTTGTCGGCACGTGGTGAAGATTCAAGTCACTCTCTCGTTGTTTGGTTCGGGTCACAGTTTTAAGAAGCAACAAGGACTGTCACTTTAATTTTATGGACTTATATTTATTTGTTACACTTGTTTTGCTATTCGTATAAATTATGGGAATATAGCTGGCACCATGAGATATACATTTTAATTTCAAAGGTTCTAATATAGAGGCATGTAGTGATACTAGTCCCCTAATAATTGCACATTTTCACTTATTTGTACTTGTATATGTAGCGCCTACCTACTTTATCACATATTGACTCCTCAAGGAAGGCCACATTCAGTCACGACTGAGCTTTGCCAAAACGCACCTTGAAGATTCTGCGGCCACATGGAAAAATGTGTTAAGGTCAGATGAGAGTAAATTGGAATTATTTGGCCTGAGCAATAAGCGCTATGTCTGGCAGAAATCTAATACAGCGCACTATCCACATAACACCATTCCTACAGTAAAAGTGGTAATATCCTGTTATGAGGGTGTGTCTCTGCAGCAGAGACTGGAGGACTTGTCAGGATAGAAGGAAAAATGGATGGGAAAAAATACCGTCAAATTCTTGAGGAAAATCTGCTTCCCTCTGCCAGAAAGTTGTCAATGGAAAGAAAGTTTACCTTCCAACATGGCAATGACCAAAAGAACACAGCAAAACATTTCACATAGTGGCTGAAGGAGATAAAGGTGAATGTCTTTGCATGGCCTAGTCAGAATCCAGACTTAAACCCCATGGAAACATCTGTGGAATGATTTGAAGACTGCAGTCCACAAACAGTCACCATCACATTTAAATGAACGTGAGCAGTTCCGCAAAGAAGAGTGGGCAAATATTGCAAAGTCTAGATGTGCAAAGTTAGTACACACATATCCCACCAGACTAAAGGATGGAATTAAAGCAAAAGGTAATTCAAGAAAATACGGACATAAAGGGTGATCCTTTTTCCAACTTAGTGATTCTATTTTTGATATTTTTTCTGACATGTTGGTGTTAGATCTTTCACTTGGATGTTATAAGTTGCACTGAGTAAATACAGCTGGATAAAACAAAAACTGTGTCTGTCTTCATTTCAGGTTGCAAATCAACAACATAATTTAAAAGGGGGTTGATTCTTTTCTATACCCACTGTGCATATTTTATTTGTATACTATATATAGCCATGTACATGTAGTTCTCCTTTAATCCTTGATCCCTAATCAAGTGATTATGCTTTGATATACTCTCTCAAGGCCTGCCTAAGAAAAGCATGCTTAGAGAATATCATTAGGGTCTGATTCAGGTAGAACGAACCATTTTCTTTGTCACCCATTCCTAAGTTTTAACATTACAAATTTCTCACAAGTCACAGAGTGAAGCAGCAGGCGTGCAGATCAACGTGAAACATATGATAAGCACACAGCTAAAAACATAAATCCTAGTGTACAGTCAGTGGGACTTCTTCACTGAACTGACATCATTGTCCTGGAAACAGATGCCTACCCTACATAAAAAACAAAGATTCTGTTGACCTTCTGGGAAAAAAAGTGTTGAAAGGACTACTGCGATCTCTTTGAAAGGTTATACTTAGCATGCAAGCACTTACCATTAAAATATATATATCTAACATTAGGTCTGATTTAAAAAATTAAGAACATTTTATTAATAATGCTGCATGACTGATGTCTATAGTAATTTGCTTAAAGCAGAGTTCCAGACGTTTTTGTGTTTATTAAAAGTCAGCAGCTACAAAAACTGTAGCTGCTGACGTTTAATAAACACACACTTACCTGTCCCAGGGTCCAGCGATGTGCTCACCCATGCCGTCCCTGCTCTCCTTCTTCTCTCCACGGTGCTGGCATCTCAACTGTGGACACCAGGCCGTTTATAGCTTGAGGCTTCGCAGCCGAGTCATCCTGATTGGTCCGGCATTCTTATGGGACCTGTGAAGGTTGCCAAGAGACTGCGGGAGAAAAGAGGGGGCCGAACATCTGGCTCACTTGGCCACGGCGAACTGAGCTGGAAGAAGGAGCGGGTACCTGGCAAAACCAGGTACCCACTACCCCCCCAAAAGGTGCCGAATATGGCAGTGGAGGGGGGAGGAGGCAAACAAGCGGAGCTTCCACTTTTGGGTGGAACTCAGCTTCAAGTGAAGGTAAAATAAAGTACAATTACAGCTTTCCAAAGCTAGACTTTTTAGGCAAGAATTCTCCATTGCATTAGAACCTACCTTGCAAATGAACATATCCCAAATCACCTGTAGACAGATATGTCACTACACATCTGTATGTCACAACATATAAGAAAATGGTATATTTTACATCATCCCCTTCACAGTTGCAATTTGTGACTCTTTGGGTGTGCGCTGATCATGAGTCAATCATCTTGTGGGTTGATCAGGTCATAAATGCTCATAAGTCAATTAAAGGTGTGTGGCTGGTTTTGATGGGCAAAAACCTAGCGGGAATTGCAGTGTGTTGGTTTCTATAGTCCCGAAGGTGCTGGTGTGGGTCACAGCTCCCATTGCTAAGTATGTAGCTGGCATGGGTGACCACGGGTCAAGTTGACTGGATGAAATTTCAATGTGTTTCTTAAGTCTGGGGTCTGTAAAGTGATGTGTTTGGCGACTATAAACTCTAGGTTTTTGCCAGTCTGGTTAAAGGGCCACAAACCACCAGTTTTTTTGTAATTTGTGTCTGGTCCATGGAGGTGGGCTTGTGTGGTTAATGTGCGGCTGGTGCAAGAAGCCATGAGTCAGTGGGAGTTGCAAGTCACTAGGAAACCTGGGACTATAGTGTAAGCCATGGGTGTATGAAAATGCAGGGATACTGCATGAGTTGTTGTTTATGTTGTTTAGTCATTTGGTATTGTGCAGGTAGTCCACAATAAAACGGGGCATGTAAAACAGATCCTTGAGGGTGTTGTGCTGGCTGCTCAAACCCTGGGGGTTGCTGAACTGGGCAGGGATGTATGGATCAGGATCTGGTACAGGTGCAGAAGGATCTACAGTATGGTATATCTAGAAACATCAACAGCAACTGCCACCATCAACAGTTTATGGTACAAAATACAAACGTTTCACATGTAAAAGCATAATGTTCTGAGTAAGCAAACTACTGCATCAATACTTGTCTTTAAAAAGTAATCTCTACATTACAAAATTACAGACAGTTTCACTCATACTTCAAAACCATTTGCTAACAAGCAATAACAGGAAACAGATGATAAAACCAAAGGTCAGAATGGTCTGTATAGGTTTGTCTGATGACAGCTCAACATTTACTTGGAAACCCAACAGCATTGCTCTAAAATGTTATGAACGGTCCTCTAGAGAGCTCACAAATATCACTGTTTGTGTGACATTTATCTGCTCCTGTTTATTGCTAACCAGAGATCTAAGACAACACATTCAACAGAAAGAGTAAGCAGTGTGGATGAGCAAACCTTTATGAAAGAAATCTGATGTTTGAGTGCAACAATCTAAATTTAAAATGTAAAAAAGATCAGTGACACTAAAAGACATGCCAAAGAAATAATTGTTGAAAGGGCAGTATGACTGCTAAGTACATTACCTGTAACATCTGTATTCTGTCCTTATTATTACCATTGGATTATGGAAAATGTCACTGACATTAAATTATCAGTCTCAGAGACTGAGAAATGGCATAAGTTGTTTTATAATCTATCTGAGCAAACCTACACCTTCACCACCTAAAAAGAAAAAGCACGGTGCAGGTCTGAAAAAAATGGCACTTTCAAGCTAGGGTCACGCTAGTGCAGCTCTGAATTAATCCGATTTTCGGTGTGATTTTGTAATGTGACATTGGTATGTTTTCACATGTTTTTCATGCCACTGAGTTTTTTTGCAGGGGAAGGAGACTGCACAATTCACAGGTGCTGGTTGTTCATGAGTCGGCATCTGCTGGCATAATAAAAACCAATGATTCATTCTTGATGTCAGCCGGGTTTCCCGGCTGACAGCAGAATGTGAACAAAGGAGTCATCATTAATTAAAAAAAGGCTTGGGGGATCCCTTTACAAAGCATACCAGGCCTTTTGGGTCTGGCGTGGATCTTAAGGGAGACTCCATGCCAAAAATACAAATGGTGGGAGGTCTCCCTCCAAAATCCATATTAGACTCTAATCTGAACATGCAGCTTGGTAGGCAAGGAAAGTGGGGATGAGCATGTGCTCACTCCCAAACAATACGTGGGCACATGCTCTCAACATGGAGGAGTACTATGTTGATGAGGACAAGTGCCTCTTCCCCACAACCCTGGCTCGGTGATTGCGGGAGTATATAGGTGTGAGGCTTATCGGGATCTGGAAGCCCCCTTTAATAATAAGGAAGCCCCCATATACCAGTCTCTCCAATGTGAATGAGTAAAGGGCACATAGTACTAGGGCTGAAATACCTAATCAACATAATCAATTAGTTGGTCAGCTGATTAGTTTGCCTGCACAAAAAATGCATTATTTGTTTACATATCAGAAAATGCAGTTCAGCACACATACAGCTCAGTACACCATCCATATGTGTTAGTAAGTGGCTGAGAACTTGTGAATGTGTGAGGAGCAATGCTTTGTGGGACATATAGTCCTGGGCAGGAGAAGAAAGTTTTTTAAAGTAATTCTAAAGGCAGAAGTTTTTTTTTACCTTGCTATAGAGGTACACTATACTCTACTTTGCAGCTTGATATAGGGGCACTCTGAGGGCAGGAGGAGCCAGAAGCGCCAGAACAGGAGAATCGGGGTTGCTTTGGGCAAGACCATTACACAGAGCAGGTAAGTATTACAAGTTTGTCCAGCGTGTACAATCACTGTAAGGGCTCTGTGCAGGGAAGATCAGCATCTGAACCCAGAGAAGCTGGAGGCTGATAGACTGGAGGTATTATGATCTCTGAGTCCGATATGTGCCAGATTCAACCGCTAACAGTATATATATCTCTTCTGTTTGTTATTCTTAGATTGAATTAGATATTTTGTTCCCCAACCATATAGCTTGTTATTTGTATTTACCGCTGCATATAGATATTCAAAAATAAATTACTTTACATACTGTATTAACTAAATTATACACCAAACTTTTTTTGAAGTTTATATCCAATTAATCGAAGCAGCAATCGGTCAACTAATCGATTATGAAAATAATCGTTAGTTGCAGCTCTACATAGTATCCCTACTTATTCAAAAAGGTCAGCGGTAGATAAAAACACAACAGTTCTTGACAAGTCCTTAATTAAAAAAAATAATTTAAAAAATGTCCCTTGAAGTACATCCATTGTCAATCAATTCAGCAGAGATGTAGGTCCACATAAATCACAATGAACGACAGCGACTGACCCCACCCACTAACGACATCAATTAGGTCATCGGGTGACCCCACCCCTTTGTTTACTTAAGTGGAGGATGGGAGAACTGGCAATGTCATTAAGTGTGAGGCAATGGGAACAATTTTTTTTCTTTTCCATCAGCAGTCAGCAGCCGTCATTCATTGTGATTAATGTGAATCTGCATTGCTGGAAGATGTGATTGATGATGGATGTATGAGAGAAAATAAAAAAAATGAATACAGGAATTGTCAAAAACTGTGTTGTGTTTTTATTTACTACTGACTTTTTTTGGCAAATGAGTAAGAGTACTGTATACTCCTTTACCCCTTACTGATTCACATGAGGAGGGCCGGTATCTGGGGCCCCCTAATTGTTAAAGGGGCCTTCCAAAATTTGATAATCCCCCCACAACCAGAGGGTCAGGGTTGTGGAGAACAGGCCCTTGTCCTCATCAACATGGTGACAGGGTACTTTGATGAGGGGATCCCCCATGCTAAATGCATGTGGTCTGGTAAGGTTTAGGGGGGCACTCTCACCCCCTTCTTTTCCTAGCATGCCAGGCTGTATGTTCAAGTAATGGTCTGGTATTGATTTATGGCTTATGATAAATAATTCTGGAAGTAGTACATTCATAGTTTAGGTCTAAGCAGCAAGGTAAAGCATTTGCTTAGATATGAAGACTGTTAGTACCATCCATGCACCACAATAAAGGACTAGCTTCCTATGGATCTGCAAAACGTTACAAAAACATACAATGTTTTACAATGGTTTACAGTGCATGCACAAAATATAACACAAGATTCTTATAGTGTATTTTTCCCTAAAATATATCAGGATGAAGACTATCTCTAAAAAATAATAAGCTGCTAGAATGTAATCAGCTGCATCTCAGTATGCTAGAGCGTAGGAAGGCCTCCCTGAGGGAAATCACACGCTGCAAATTGCAATCAGAGTCAATGTCCATACAAGAAATAAAACAGTGTTTTGTAATAATGGAGCAACTTGTATAGCCTGACTTAACCACAGCTATGTATTCATGATGCCCCTTTAATTAGGCATTTTGCATTGTCTGTAGCTAACAGCTTAAAGCAGTATTAAACCCAAAAGCAAACGCTTATTTTATTGCAGCTTACCAATTCTTAGATGTGATGGCTTAGATGTGTTAGGTTTGCTTTCTTCTATCTGGTGATTCAGCCAGCAAGTCTGTTGTTTTTAGGAGCTCAAGCTCTCCAGCAGAATGTATCAGTTTACATGGATGAGACAAGCTGTTTGCCACTGGCAGGAGTGATTAAAACAATCAGCTTTTATTTATTCATGTAAAACCTTTATTCCAAATGGAAAAAAAACTGTTTGCTGCAACTGGTTATAAAGTGTTAGCTGGAGTTTGACTTCAGTTTGTTAGTGTTTTCAAATCTGCTAATACATTTAACACCCCCCATCCCCCCAAGACTGACAACACTGCTGTCTGCTGTGTCCCAGTGTATCCCTCCAAAGTGGTGTCTCATTAATACAGGAGGTATGTTACTGGCCAGATCTGCAGGTAAAAACAGAGGGAAAAAGCCAAAAAAAGAAAATGGATGTAGCCACCACATCTAATGATTGGTAAGCTGCAATAAAATAAATTTTTGGCTTTGGGTTTAATACCGCTTTAAACATTAAAATATACCTGTAGTCTTCAGTTATTTAGGTTTCTAATTTTCTGAATTTAGGCAATAAAGTAGAAATATCTTAATAATAATAGGACTCATAATGCACATGTGCCTACTGTTTGTTAGCTGTTTTGTTGGGACTGATAAACAAAAGTGATAAAAGGCCTGAAATGCTGCTTCATATTTCCTTCATGGTTGGCCACTTGTCTAACTTTATATCTGTCATAAAGGAGGATCAGCCAATAAAAAAGACTGGCTTTTTCCATCAGCGATCATATGGTCAAAGGAGTAGACTTTTGGCCATGTTACCAGCACTGAAGGGAGCCTGGAGCAGCATTTTCTGCAGGACATGTATGTATTCTTTCTCTCTTGCATTTGTTATTTATCCCAAGGCTGTAAACAAAGTGTATGGCTATGTTATGTAGGCCTAATTAAATGTTTTAATCTTTGTCCAAATAACTACTTCAGTGGTTTTAAGCCTAAGGTTGCCCTGGACATGTGACCTGTTTATATCCGGGTAAGCATTACTGAGTAAAACACACATGGTGATATTTTTTTTTATAATCTTGGTAATGTTATTATAAAGCAGAACAAGAGCCCAAAATAACAACATAAACAGGAATATCCTAATAAAAGATACAACAAAAGAGCAGGTTTTGTTGCAATATTCACATTCAAATCAGATTTCCCCTCTGCAGTAGTTCTGCCACAAGATGTCCTCAATCTGATGACCAGCATAATTTAACTCCTAGATTGTAAGCTCCAAAGAGCAGGGCCCTCCTATCCCTCTTGTATTGAACTGTATTGTCTCCCGTTATATTGTAAAGCGCTGAGCAAACTGTTGACGCTATATAAATCCTGTATAATAATAATAATTTAACCTTCTTCCTCTGAGTCCAATCTGGACCCGCCCCATCCCTTGACTGTACAGTGAAAGGTGAAGCAGCACAGAGATGAGCTCATCTGCCCTCCTCTTCTATCAGCATGCTCCTTGTCAGCATATGAACTAATCTGGCTCCCTGTATTGCTTCTCCCTCTCACACTCCAGCCCAGCTTAACAAGGACTGCATCACTGAGGTTATTTATGTCCTTCATAGGACACATTATCAGTTGTACAAATGGAAGAGTGATGAAGCATTGTATGCTCTATTAGGTTCACTTCTTAGGAGGCAGGGGGAGAGGTTTTGTGTCTAATGAATTACAGAGAACGATTACAGAGTTGTATTCATTTGTTTCTATTATATTTACCTAGAGTTCAGATTTAATACAGAACACTCTTGAACATACAAAAAAAAGTCCTGGAAATTACCCGCATTCCAGGTCCACCCAAAAAGGTCTGGTGGAGCCTCATGGGTTTACACAATCCACGGCTGCTTGTATCTTCAATACAACTGCAAGATTTCCTTGCCATAAATCTCAACTTTTGCATTCTCCATATTTAAAATATATATAAACCTATAGGATCTCCAAGAAACTGCAATGTGATTTAGCTTTCCAGCATCTACCAAAACACATCAGTTTGGATAAAAGGATACTAAATGTAAACTAAAAGTTAGCTGTCCTGTCTCTCTAGCCTTGAATGGTAAAGTGTAATCTCTGATTCTGGAACTTTAGCAGGGTGGGGCTTGGTGCTTTAAGCATCCAAGACATATAAGAGTCCAGAGGCTGACTCAGTACACCAGGGCTATTTCAGTTTGGGGATGGCATGAACCTGTAGCTGGGCCACGCAGGTACACATCCTTAACAAGCAGTAAATGAGTTTTAAAACAAACATTTGTTGAATTCTGAACCTGAGCACACATTCATTCAAAATTGACAGCAGAAGCACTAAAATTGTCCAAGTCATTCCCTCAGCAGCTCATCCCAGGGCATCTGCTCTCTGCTTACAACAACCCAGGACCCTGCATTCACCATATCTGGTCTCCCACAGTATACACAACATGGAAATACAATTATTTTAGTAAATAGAAACTGATAAATACCTTTTCTCATCAGCAGTTAGATCAGTCTTGTGACTTCTATCAGTGTCCTGCCCACCACTAACTTGTAGGAGGAGTTTTCTTTCTGCTCTAGGGGGATGGAAATCCCGACCTCTGTCTGGACAGTGCTGATTGGCCCTGTGCTAATCATATGCACTCTCCCAAGAAAAAAAAAAACCTTTCTAGCAATACACACCAAACTGAGCATATGCATGTCTATGGTTCAGTCTGGCGATAAAAGGTGGTCGCTTGAAAAAGGGGAGGAACAGAGAAGAAAGGATCAAACAGCCTTTTTACACAATGCAGAGGATTAAGCTCTTAGGTTCCACAGTGAGTATAACAAGCATGCCTTACTGCATATACAGAATGATTTTAATGTTGTGGGTTTAGTAACACTTTAACAGCTGGAAGGCTGTTGAGTGGCTGTGAGTGGAATCGGGGGGATGAGTTGCTCAGAGAATGACTTAAACAATTTTTGCTTAGAAATTTGAGTATGAATTGTTCCACAGTGTTGTTAGCTACAGAGGTCAGTGAAAGCTTGTTTTGAAGTAGATCTAAATCATATTATATCGCTAAAACCTCACTAAAGCTTTAATATGTCAACATCATTTCAAAAGTTATCAATCCTTTTAAACCTGAAGCTTTCATTAAAATATACTCTGTTGATCCTGCCATGTCCTTGTTCAGTTTTGCTCTTGCATTATCACCACAGGAGGAGACTACAGGAGATTGTACAGACACACATTACGCTGGCATAATCCAAAGTTGTCACTATTAGGAAGCTGGTACACAGTAATGATATGTAACTGACACTGCAGCAATTGTAAACTGAAAGGGGTTGGAGGAGACCAGCAGTACTGAGATACAAAATTATAAAAATGTGAAAACAGTATTTTACAGGTAAAAAAGCAATGGCAATTATTTATAGTGAACTGATATTTAATAAACTAAATTTTGTCTCGCTAGAGTTAGTGACCCTAAGTATCCTTAACTAAAAAAAAAACAAACTTTCTATTGTTCTCAGCCTCCTCAAAACTGCTTTTTATTGCTGCTGTGATCCAACTTCCTGTTAGACAGTAGCTACAATTGTTCTCTATAGTTCCACAGCATTTAGAAATGTAGCCACCCTCTCATGTTTGGTCTTGAGATGGACTAGGGACTATTGGATTTGTAGTAGTGTGCATGGAGCAGTGCACATAACCGCAAATATCGTGCTCTACTAATTCCAAAAGCAGAAGTGAGGGGATAGGGAGAGGTAAATATTTTGAAAAATTAAATAATTTTGGCAAACACTCCAGGTGTTTGTAGGCTGCTAGACATCAACTGAAACCAGACTATAAGGCCTTGTTTACACCTGCGGCAGCCCTTGCCACCCCTCTGAAAAACAATCAGTGGTGGATCGTTATTTAAAAGGAAGTAGAGAGGCATTCAGGAAGGGATAATGCCACATCCTGAATGCCCATTATGAATGGGGATTTTGTATGTACAACGTAAACACAGCATTTGGCTCACAGTTGTGGTGCAGCTCCATTCACTTGAATGGGTTGTGTTTTTTGCTGTGGCATGTGTACAACCCTGAGTGACTGCATGCTATCTTTTAGGCGAACTGTAAAACTGACACAACCTCCTTGGCTGCCTGCGTAAACAAGGCCTAAAAGTCTTTGGCCTCTTGCACACTGAGCGTTTGCCCAGCTCTCTTGAACACCTTTCTCCTGGCAAGAGAAAAGCAAAGGCAAAAAATGTGCCTAGAGCTGCAATTTTGTTTCTGCCAAAATGCTACTGCTCCAGAATGCGCTGACACTGGGGGTTTTTCTGCCTCTAAACGCATATGTGTGCATGGACACATAGGCTAACATTGTGCCCTGGTTCACACTGATGCGGTACAGAATTTGCAGCGTTTTCTGTGCGAATTAAGCACTGCATCAGAATCGCACCCCGTTCATGCGAACTGCTGCGGGTGTGTATGTTAAGTTAACAACACCCCAAAATCGGTCCGCAAAACAAGGTGAATCGGATCGCATAAGTGTGAATACCCATGCGATCCGATTCTAGTGCGGACCCAAAAAACGGTCCTGCACCTTTTTGGTGCGGTGCGATTAGAGCAATACAAAATGTATGGCTCCAATCGCACCGCACACAAATCGCTTGTGATTTGCACAGGAATGCGGAGCGGTTCCTGTGCGAATCACATGTGATATACCGCAACACATACAGTACATGTTAACCCAGGTTGAGGGGCATCAAATGCTTCTAAAAGTGTGCATGAGGCCTTTGTTGTGATATCTAAGGATGAATTACGTTAAAGTACATGCAGATAGAGATGTAAGTGATGACTTGTTTTAAAAAAGTAAAAGACCACTGCTTGTTAAAAGATGCATAAAAACAGTGCACTTGTGGCTTTCCTGCAGGTTAGCTGCACTGAGCCATAGTATTCTATTATATCCTGCAGCTTTGGTGCGCTTTGTGAAAGCGCACCTAAACTCCTGAATGCAAAAAGTGTACCTCACCTGCAAGATATAATAGAAGACTATGGCAAAGTGCAGTTAACCTGCAGGAAAGTTGTAGGAACACTACACTGCACCCGCAGTGTGGATAAACTTCAGCATATCAGTGTGAAAGCAGCTTTATAGGGGACTCTGGACAGTAAGGGCTTCTTTACATTTGCGATTTGGGGAACGGTAAAACCCAATAATTGGGGTGTAGCATCGGGGGCTGCAGTGGCAACCTTGCCCCATGCTCCAGGGGGCCCATGCAGGTTCCCTGTCACATTCTGTTTTACACTTAGACACGTGGGATGGTGGAAGCGGCATATACAGGAATCGATCCTTATCCTTTTCATTTTCCTCCTGTAACTGCTGGAATCTGGCTTCTCCTCCACTCCCTCCTGCCAGCATTCAGCGGCTGCCGGAGGAAAATGTTCATTATGCTATTCAAAATTTAAAAATTTTAAATTCGGAACCATCTTATTTCATTGTGTCCTGCAACTGTTTACCAAATCACTTAGGTGGCCGCCCTTGCTCTTCAAAAGCTCCCCTGGTTTACATTGTGGCCACAGGCTGTTTTTAGCAGTTACAATGAAAAGGACAAACTTGAAAAGCTTATGGGTCTTTTTAACAAAAATGTCTTTAGTTTTATACTTCTGCCTTTTTGGAGCTTCTCAGTATACAAAACAGAGATACATAGCACACACAATGTAATACTGAAAAAAAAAAGATTGACAAAAAATGGCTACTAAGCTACAAACTGAATGTGAAGTCCACAGAAGCATTGTTTTCAGAGAGCCGTTATGTGAATGGCGGAATGTTTCTATTCTTGTCACATTCCTGCGTTCATTCTTTGGCTGTTTATCATTAGGGATTTTAAGGAGGATGCATTTATCTCTAACTAAAGCATTGCAATTTCTCCCTAAACCTGGAAGTAATCCAAGTGGTAACTGTCTAAATATAGTTCATATTTTTTCATCCCTTCTTCCCCCTCACACTTCACACATAGGTGGCAATCATCTACTTTTCAGACAGCACATTAATCTCTTGCACCTTACATAACAGCTACATTATTTGTATCTATTTTGCAAGCGTGTTCAGGTTTTTAATTTGTAACAGAGTTATCAAGGTTTCCACTATTTTTTTTTCAGATAAATTTAGCCCTGACTGTTATTTCCCGTACCCAGAGTAAAAAGCACTCTAAGTACCCATTGTGCATAACAGGATATTTACAGATTGTACTTACTACAGTAGAACTGTGAAAGCAGTGTATCAACGGACTAAGTTGGAATATGATTAGTGCTTTGTGCATTGGGTTTGAGTTCATTATAAACACTTGTTATTGTATCTGTTAAATATTTTAAGCAGACTTTAGGTTGCAAAATGCTTTAACATATATATAAACCCTTACCTTATAAAACAACCCATTCAGTTTAAAACAGAAATTAAAGCAACACATTTGTATACCATTTTTTTTCTTTTTTATAAGTGAATCTCTGTTCTCAGCTACATAAGGGACTTAGGGAGGTGGGGGTGGAGAAACAACAGAACACTGATCTTCCCAGTGAATGGCTGTGCAGGTGGGGGGGGTTAGGGCAGAGCATGTCAGTACAAGTCTGAATATTGGAGGAAAGTAAACTGGCCACATTGAAGTGGATGTGCTCTCATGCCTAGCATGGTCGGTTTGAAAAATGAAAGCAGGGAGACTGTCAGGAGCACCAGGTATTTCAGACAGAGGAAGCAATACAAAGAGAACAGGATACTTTTTAATACAAGTACATGGTACATTAGACACATATCAGTAATATGAAATGTGGGCAAGGGCGGACTGACCATTTGGAAACTCGGGCACTGCCCGAGAGCCCGGGGTCAGTAGGTGCCCCATGAGATGCCCCTGGTACCTTTTCCATAGGCTTTTTTGAGTTTGGACAAGGACACAGGGGCCCCATGATCCCCTATTGCCCGAGGGCCCCATGACTTGTCAGTCCACCCATGAATGTGGGGTAACATATTCTTTAACCTTGTTACAGCGCTTTTAGGGCTTGAGAAAAGCAAAGCACTGTGAAATGCATTTGAATGGTAAGTTCTCTGGCCCTGTCACATGCAACAGGAAATGTGTCTATGTATTTGAAAATGGGAAAGTCATGGATATCATATTGAACCATTATCTCACCAATCCCCTCCACTTGATGACGTCACGACGCCGGTAACACAATGATACACTGTCACAGTTGATAAATGGAGGATTATCCTGAATGTTGGTTGAATATCATTTTTATATGCGCTTAATATCTGGTGTGATGTAGCACCTTTGAAATGTGAGTGGCCACTTTTTACATTTTTAATAAAATTGAGTCTTTTAAGGATAAAGCACTATTGTGTTTCCTCTCTTTTCCATTATACATGTGGAGTGGAGGAGGAGATTAAGAGAGTGGTGATAACTGGAGAAAGAATCCACTGGCAGATATACTGCTACAGGGCAGCATGGGTGAAAAAAATCACACATATATATATATATGATTTTGAATTTCCGGGTAGGGGGCACGCACACCCTACCCGCGTTGCCATTCACGGCTGTCAATTACTGGGTCCCGGCCGGTGATTACTCGCCAGCACCCGTGATTGCCAAGCATCTCCAACAGGTAGGAAAACTGTATCCACAGGGATACGCAACGCGTTGGGGAGGGGCAGTGACGTCACCACGTATCCGACTACCTGGCATGGCGAGTACTGACAGTGTGTGTAAGCACACCTACAAGGCTGGTTCCCACCGCACTTAGCGGTTTATTACAAAAAGCGTGAATTGTTTTATACTATGTGAGTGCATTATGGGCGCACAATAAAGTTGATCTTTTATCTGGGATAAGGCACCATATATTTTTCTTCTTTTCTATGGCCCATACGAGGATCAATAGAGAGCTGGATTGAGAAGTGCTCTGAGGAGAGGGAGAGATCCTTATCACCACACAGGCTCACACTGAAGCTTCCTATCTATACAATCCCACCTATACAACCATAGGCTACTGGAAGGAGAGTATGCTGAAGTTACCTACTTGCTGAACTCTGCATTAAGTTTGCTTTTACACAGGAATCAATTGGATTTTTTATTTTATTAATATCATTAATTGATGGGATTTTGTTTCTGGCACATTTTTTTGGGATTCTCATTTTTTATATTATTTTTTAATTTATCATTTATCAATATTTTTTAATATTTTGATTTTTCATTTTTTATTTTTATCATCAATTTTGTTTATTTTATGTCACTTTATTAAGCATGAATTAGCATTGATAATTTAGCACGTTTAAGTTTAGAGATCATGCAGATTATAAATATTAGGTATTGTAAATCATGTTTGGATCTTAATATACTAACATATTATTTAGACACAGGTTTGTGAGAGAGCGCGGCACCCTATTTTTATATATCTTTTACACATCGTTGGCACACATTTATGAGGGTGAGCAAGGGAGCCTGCGACCTATCCAGCACAAACGATTTATATTAAAACACCTTAGTGGCTCACAAGTAATTTTTCATTATTAACATGACCGTGCAATTGTCAGTTAAAGTAACGCAGCGCCGCAATGCAAAAAATGGCCTGGTTAGGAAGGGGGGTAAATCCTCAGGAGAGCAAATGGTTAAAGGCAATATTGAAAAAAACAAAAAAAAAACCCTCAAACGTGTTATATTTACCTGCTCTGTGCAGTAATTTTCCACAGATCAGTCTTGATCCTCCTCTTCTCGGGTCCCCACATACACTCATGGCCCCTCCTTCTTGCCAAGTGCCCCCACAGCAAGCAGCTTGCTATATGGACACCCAAGCAGCCTCACTCCCAAGCTGCTGCCCTGTGTGTCCATTAACACACAAAGTCGCTGTTGAGCCCCACCCCCTCTCTTTTCTCATTGGCTCACTGGCTGTGATTGACAGAAGTGGGAGCCAATAGTTTCCGCTGCTGTCTCAGCCAATGAGGAAGGTGGATCACCCTGGGGCTCGGGTAACAATTAGGAGGGGCTCAGGTAAGTGTTCTGGGGGCTTCTGCACACAGAAGGTTTTTTACCTTCATGTATAGAATGCATGAAGGTAAAAAACCTTGAGCCTTTACAACCACTTTAATTATACTACGCTTGTTTTTTTTCTCAGTAGGAACACTGGCTCATTAAAGGATAATTCTACTTTAGCACAGCTATCCTTTATAGGGACACCTTCTCTCTCAAATGGTCGCAGTCAGGAGACCTTGTGTACTCTCACACAACCCATTAATGAAACAATCAGTCACTAGAGGACATACTGATTAGTGAATGGGTTGTTATAAACAATGGGGCAGGCTGTGATGTCCCATTTTAGATCAACATTGGTATGTCTCAGTGTCCAGCTGTGAGAAGCCATTGTTATGTATACAATGAACAAATCCATTTACACAAATATAGCCTGCCATGCAGGGATCAGGAGTCTTAAAAACATTTTGTTTTGTTTTCTCCTTAGTGTTGCAGGCCATAATTTGGGGGAAATTTCACAGAAATTTCACCGTAATTCACCTTTCATCCCTATTTAGGACCAATTCAAAGTTTGGCATTTACAAAAATTAATCCTTTACTATAGGGCAGGGGTCTCCAAACTTTTAAAACAAAGGACCAGTTTATTATTCTTCAGACTTTAGAGGGGCTGGACTGTGGCCAGTAGGAGAAGAAAATGCCCCATCACTGGTGTCAGCGAGAGAGAGGAATAGTACCCCATCAGTGATGTCAGTAAGAAGAATAGTGTCCAATCGTTGGTGTCAGTGGGAGGAACAGTGCCCCATCATTGGTATTAGTGTGGGGAATAGTGCCCCATCATTGGTATCAGTGGGGGGAGTAGTACCCCATCATTGGTGTCAGTGGGAGGAATACTGTCCCATCATTGGTATCAGTGGGAGGAACCGTGTCCCATCATTGGTGTCTGTGGGAGGAATAGTGCCCCATAGTTGGTGTCAGTGGGAGGAACAGTGCCCCATCATTGGTATTAGTGGGGGGAATATTGCCCCATCATTGGTATCAGTGGGGGGAATAGTACCCCATCATTGGTGTCAGTGGAAGGAATAGTGCCCCATCATTGGTGTCAGTGGAAGGAATAGTGCCCCATCATTGGTATCAGTGGGAGGAACCGTGTCCCATCATTGGTGTCTGTGGGAGGAATAGTCCCCCATAGTTGGTGTCAGTGGGTGGAACAATGCCCCACTGTTGATGTCAGTCACAGGAATTATGCCCCATTGTTAAAGTCAGTGGGAAGAAAAGTGCTCTAAGGGCCAGATAAAGGCAAGCAAAGGGCCACATCTGCCCCCGGGCCACAGTTTGAAGACCACTACTATAGGGCATATTTATAATCAGGAAATACGACATTCGCCAAACATTCACTACAGGTGACACTGTTTTACCTGCAACTCCAGAAATTAATATTGCTGTAATCGAAACGAAAACACATGCAGCTGCATGCACTGCATTCATCTGCAGTAACTGTTTGGGGAATATAACATTTATTGCATTATAAATATGCCCTTAAGTTATTTTTAATGTTTTTATGTGCTTTTGATGCATTTGGACATGTGTTTTTGCATGTATGCTTTTATCCAGAGTGAAGACTATTTCAAGCATGAAAACACAATCATATAGTTTTTTATATGCAGAACCATTCATCTTTGTCATATGTGTATTTGCCTAAAGCAGCATAAAATAAAAGGCCCAATCTGTCCTGAAAAAAAATCAAGGCACAATTCACCTGTATATACTAAGTAGTTGTAAGGATGTACAGTTTTACTAACACAGTTATAAAACTGGGTGCTGATGTTAAAGGGGAACTTCACCTGAAAAGGGAAGTTGCACTATTTTTTCCTCCTCCTCTACTCATCCACTTTAGGATGTTTTTTTTTTTTGTTCTGGAAGCCGGTGCCTATTTTTGGCAGGTATATACATAGATACAATTAGCACACTAAAGGCTTATGGTCCTGTTGTTCAGCCAGGACACATAAAGGTCCATAGTCTGTTTAAAAGTCCATAGCATATGGTGACGCAACAGTGGCAGCCATCCTAAAGTGAGCCAACTCAATAAAAGCAGGAAAAAGAAGAAAGAGGAGAAAGGGGCCTTCAAAGTGCAGCATCACCATAAAAATTTATTTGCCACAGTTGAAAACACTGTTGATGTCAGTCACAGGAATTATGCCCCATTGTTAAAGTCAGTGGGAAGAAAAGTGCTCTAAGGGCCAGATAAAGGCAAGCAAGGGGCCACATCTGCCCCCGGGCCACAGTTTGGAGACCACTACTATAGGGCATATTTATAATCAGGAAATACGACATTCGCCAAACATTCACTACAGGTGACACTGTTTTACCTGCAACTCCAGAAATTAATATTGCTGTAACCGAAACGAAAACACATGCAGCTGCATGCACTGCATTCATCTGCAGTAACTGTTTGGGGAATATAACATTTATTGCATTATAAATATGCCCTTAAGTTATTTTTAATGTTTTTATGTGCTTTTGATGCATTTGGACATGTGTTTTTGCATGTATGCTTTTATCCAGAGTGAAGACTATTTCAAGCATGAAAACACAATCATATAGTTTTTTATATGCAGAACCATTCATCTTTGTCATATGTGTATTTGCCTAAAGCAGCATAAAATAAAAGGCCCAATCTGTCCTGAAAAAAAATCAAGGCACAATTCACCTGTATATACTAAGTAGTGGTAAGGATGTACAGTTTTACTAACACAGTTATAAAACTGGGTGCTGATGTTAAAGGGGAACTTCACCTGAAAAGGGAAGTTGCACTATTTTTTCCTCCTCCTCTACTCATCCACTTTAGGATGTTTTTTTTTTTTGTTCTGGAAGCCGGTGCCTATTTTTGGCAGGTATATACATAGATACAATTAGCACACTAAAGGCTTATGGTCCTGTTGTTCAGCCAGGACACATAAAGGTCCATAGTCTGTTTAAAAGTCCATAGCATATGGTGACGCAACAGTGGCAGCCATCCTAAAGTGAGCCAACTCAATAAAAGCAGGAAAAAGAAGAAAGAGGAGAAAGGGGCCTTCAAAGTGCAGCATCACCATAAAAATTTATTTGCCACAGTTGAAAACACTTACAGGATTAAAATAATATAGACGCCCATCAAGTCCGTGGTAAAAGGGAACCTGGGTATGTGGGGGTCACCTGACAATAGATGTCACCTCTGTAGATGGAGGAGGGATCCTGGAAAGCTGCAGCTGCAACCAGAAGTTCCTGGTGACCAGCGTGGAACGCAAATACTGGGCGTATGTGACGTCACAGGAAGGAAGAGGTGAGTACCATGAAGAGGGCAAGGCTACTCACTCGAAGCTTACTGCTCCTTCCGAAGGCCTTCCTCCTTCATCTATGGCGGTGACATCTATTATCAGGTGACCCCCCCCACAGACTGCGGAGAAATGGCCACATACCCAGGTCCCCTTTTACCATGAACTTGATGGGCGTCTATAGAATTTTAATACTATAAGTGTTTTTATCTGTGGCAAATAAATTCTTATGGCAATACTGCACTTATAAGGCGCCTCTCTCCTCTTCCTTCTTATTTCTGGCAGGGCCCTGTTTCCTCTTCTGCTTGGCTCACCTAGGCAAGCTGAGCAGAAGTCCCCCCTCCCACTCCGTAACCTCCTGGGATATGGCACAGGTCCCAGGAGACTGTAGGAACATTCAGAAAGTTCAGCATATCTTGCACATGCACAGTGGGGAGCTGGCTGTGAAGCACCAGGAAGTCACAGTTGGCTTTCCACATCCAAAATGGAGGTGTCGGGGACCCTAGTTTCGACCAAGAACCAGCCCGGTTGAGGACAGCACTGGATCCCTTGACTAAACAGTGAATATTTATTAAAAGTCAGCAGCTATAGAATCTGTAGCTGCTAACTTTTAATTTTTTTTTCCAGAACACAGTTCCTGTTTAAGGTTTGTTTTACCTTCCACCTTAAAGTGGTTGTAAACCCAGATTACTGAACATTTTAGCTAACTCAGCAAAGCAGCACAACTCATTTGTGCACAATCTGGCAGGGAAATGAGCAGCCTGTCATCTGTAATCCTCCCCACTTTGCTTCAGGAAAAAAAAACGACACATGTAAAAAAAAGTGCACCCCTCTCCTTTGATTGACATACATGCAAAGGAGATTTTTGAACAAGCATGAGTGAAGGGAGCATGTCTCCTGTTGCCTCAGCCTGAGTGGAGATCTGTTTAGTTTAAAGTGGCTGTTAACCTCATACGCATCATTTCTCAAATACAGAAATCATTTCATAGTTTGTTTAATAAAAATCCAAAGTACTGTTTTTCTTCCTTTAGTATTTTCATCTCTAAGCCTGCCATAGCTCTCTGAAAATCTCCGATCCATCGGCGGCACAGTAGTGACATCACTAGCCCCACTTCCCAGCAAGGAGTGACGTGCGTGCACACTTCTAGCACCCTGCGCACTGCTAAGCTGGCGTAAGTGTGTGAGTGTAGAGCTGGGAGGTGGGGCAAGTGATGTTATGACTCCGCCTCCCAAGCTCTGGTCTGTAGACACGCATGGACTAGAAATTTGCAGACAGTTGTGACAGGTTAGAGATGAAAATACAGAAGTAAAAATTCAGGGATTGTTACTGAACAAAATGTGAAATGGTGCATGTGTTTGAGAAATAATGCATATGAGGTTTACAACCACATTAACTTTTACCTTTCTTATTTTTATTGTAGTGAGTGCTGCCTATATAATATACATTTCATACTGCAAGTCCAAAGGCGACATGGACATGCCAGATTATGTGTGTGATGTGACATGAGAATGGTATAAATAAAGGCAGTCAAGTACTACTTTTACATAAAATTTCCTTAAGGGCTGATTCACACCATGTGTGGGGATGTGCATTTTTCTGCACCTCATTAACGCAGGTGCAGCACATAGAAAGTTCACTCCTCTATGTTATAGAGGAAAGGGGGTGGTTTTTGAACTCCATCTTGGTACCATAGGTTGAGCAAGCGCTGTCAACCTGTAACAGGACGTGCGTTACTAGCAGAATCACTAGGTGAAAATACTGTAAAGTGGAAAAAAAGCTTAAAAAAGAAACCTAATGCAAGGCCTGGTAAGCTACAATATGAAACGTTTTTGGTTTTAGATACACTTTAAGTTGTATCACAACCAGTGGGGAGTGAGAGGGACTGTCCAGGACAGTCTGCTCATTTCTACTGCCTGGGCAATGGGATCCCAGCAGTCAAATTCATTTGGAGATACCTAGGGCTACTGTACATGGTCATTTGTGTTTTCTTTCTGACTTACATTTCTAAAAGATCTGAAATATTGTTTGTATTTTAAACTGGATCTCACTTGTGTTAAATGTTTCATTTAGTTTGCTTTTATCCCTCTATGCAAGTCTGTGGGCGGCAATTTGAACTAATGGCAAATGAAAGTTATATTCATCTAAAACATCTAAAATAATGGCATATCAAGTACAATCTATTTAATCCCTGAAAGCATGCTGTGTTTGTTTTTCTGAGTCTGACACCGGTGTACACTAGGTCTAAGGGCTCATTTACATTTGCAGTGGGGAGGTAGGGGACATAAAAAAAGGTGGTTGAGCTGCTTTTTTTTTACCATCACCTTAAGTTATAAAGGCAGCTGGATGGGGTTGTGCAAATGCCGCAGCAAAAATGATCTCTGTCACTTTCGGCAGGCAGTACTATCATTGACTCCTTCAAGTGGATGGGACTGAGCCGCAGCCACCATGCAACCAAATGCAATGTGGAAAGGTGGTGCAGCCGTTCTAGGGTAAAGCAGGCAGTGAGGTGGGGACTATTCACTTTCTCACCTCCTGTCCAACACCTCATAGTATCATAATACCAAGTTCTTTACCAGTTCACAAGCCTAAACTTTGTTCAGGGTTGTCTACCATCAAGGACTTATTAATCCCCTATATACCTATCAAAAAAATCTGTATATTCTTCAATCTTTCAACTCAACTGAAAAACACATTACATCTGGCAGATGCCATATTACAGGGAATGGATATGTGTTCATCTTTGCTCCCGTGACAAGATCTACATATTACGCACTGTTAGTTGAGGATGACTTTAGCAAGATGGTTTAATAAGTTCAAAAAGACATGTTAACTTATGGAAATGTATTTTCAACAGGTAATTAATCTTGGCTCCCTTTCTGTGTCTTTTTTTAGCATGCACCTTAGGGAACCTCTCATTGATTATTACATGTGTGGCTAGACAATAGCAACTACTCTTTTGAAAGGTCAGACAAATACAAAATTGTCTACATTTCATTAACCTGTCATTAATGTAACACTTTAATGAGTATGCACTTTTAGCTCTAAGTAACATGTCAATGGAGCCTCTTTAGGAGTTCACAGCACTAGATGATCAATGATGACTGGAGGGGAACCACAATAAATAGAGCTTAATGTACATTAGTGAATGTAACATAAGGCACTTAAAAACTATTGCTTATTTGCACTCCTATAATTACTTCAGTGTTTCCTTATATACCACAACAGACGCCCAATCCGTTCTTTCATGATATTAGTCTTTTATGTGAAACAAAAGGTTTATACACTTAAATAAAGCACATATTTTTCAGCTGATTCATGTGGTGCACATATACAATCAGTGGGTGTGATCAGAAATAGCTTTAGCACATTTGGAAAAGCCTCGATCCCATAATTAGTTTATAAGCCAATAATGTATAATAATATTCATCTCATACCCAAGAATGGTACTGAAATCATATTGTATCTGGCAAATCACAGATCAGCTACAAACATTAGTGACATCAAAAGAAATAAGTATTAATACAGCTTTGTTGTGAGCGAAATATGTGTCGCATAAGGAGAAATTTTAGGCACATTTAGTTTTTAGTGAAATAATTCAGTGAGCTGTTTATGCTATGCAACAAACACTGAAGCTGGGATAGAGACAAAAGTTCTTCTCAGTTTAGTATCATCTGAGTTCTGTGTAATCCAGTGTAGCAAGATTTCAAGGAGCTCCTTACATGTGGGACAGGTATGCCGGCTTCTTGGACCACTGCGTACCATCTTTCTCTTGGAGACTGCTTTATCATGACTTGCAGTAGGTTTGTTTGGGCATACCTGTCCTTCAATGCATACTGGTAAGTACAAGGTTTCCCAAATCACCAGTACATGACTTTTAAGTGTAAAATGCAGCAACTTCAGAAACCCATCAAAGAATTTCTGTAACATTAGATAATCTTTGGGGTTGATTTACTAAAACTGGAGAGTCCAATATCTGGCGGAGTTGTGCATGGTAGCCAATAAGCTTCTAACTTCAGCTTGTGCACAGAAACCAAGCAGCTTCCAGGTTTTATTGTCAGAGCTACACCAGCTTTTGTACTCTCCTGTTTTAGCAAATTCCCCCCTGTAGGTCTAAGGGCCCATTCACACTGTTGTACCGAAATACTGCATGTTATGTTAAGGCAGCCCATTCATTTGATTGGGTTGCCTAACACACAAAAAAAGGTATCATTTTTGCCAGCACACTGCAGTCTATATCTGTTGGCAAGGTGGGTTGAGGTGCCTTTGATTCTGAATGGCACCACAATGCAAAAACATGCATAACCTCCATTACTGTGCATTGCAGCAGAATAGTGTGAATTGGTCTTAAAAGAGAACATACTTGGAGCCAGGAGACTAACAAAAGCCATAGCATTGCACTCATCTGCTACGGGGCCTGAGGGGGGAGTCCATTAGAGAGGTTATGCAAGAAAACTAAACTGTTAGGTCCCTTTCACAAGAGCTTTCCGATTGGGTCCGCCTGTCCATTTTTAAAGAAGACCCGATCAGACCCTCCATTCTCCTCTATGGAGTGGCGAATGTAAAATGACTTATGTCTGTTTACACCTGCTTACCTCCAATCTGATCCAGCAAAAACAAATGGAGGGGAAGATGAGGAAGGGGGTCCAGTGTAAGGTCACCCTACAGATTTTCTGTAAAGGTAAATTTACACTTTAAATTTAAAAATCTAGGTGGGCTGAAGTCAGACTTCAGAATGCTCCTAGCCACTAGAGATATGCTTCCTCAGAACTTATCTCCAGCCAAACTCCGAACCCGGAGTTCAGGTAGAGATGAGTTTGGAGCATGCTGGAGCTCATCTCTACTAGTCACAGATCCAACTGTCTGTGCAGTAAGAAGCTTTTGCTTATCTTTCACAGCAGTGCAGATTTATTGTCCTCTGATCTTTTATTACAGACAGAAATTACCCTTTATGCCTAAAGTAGTTAAAATTCCCAGAATTTATCCTCAGCTAAAACTTGATAGGACCAATTGATATCATTATAGTTAATATTATTATTATTACTACTACTACAGCAATAACGTTCATCCACAGCCATGGTCCCTTGTAGTGTACTGACAATGCTGACAGCTATCCTGCTACCTGTCCTTGATTTAGGCATACTTTATGTCAAGATCAGTTACATATATTGTCAAAATTGATCATACAAGCCGCTACTGAGAGAGTTAGTTGGAGGGCCACACCATAATTTTGCTATGGAGCCCTGTAATTCATTGTTATGCCCCTGCTTGAAGCCAAAGGCAAAACAACTGTTGATATAGTGGACATTGCAAATGTTGATTGGCTTGCTGCTTTCCTACATGTTGAAAACAGGCTTTACTTGTTAGAAAAAATGTTCTTATCAAGGATTACTGTCAGATTGTTTGTACAGTTTTGTGTATTATTCAGTAGGGAATAATAAGAAACTGTAAAAATAAGAAAACTGATGTTTTTGCTCTTGAGCTATAGTACTCTAGTCTGGAATTCTCCTTTAAAGCCATGTTATAGCCTGTTCTTACTAACATAGATGTATGTCCCTTCTTAGCTACTTGTGCCTCTCTTAGAGCTCATTTATATCAGCTTTGGCCCCTGAAGAGCGATCCATGGTGGATGTCTTTTCAGAAGGTGCTTGATAGGCAGCTAGGAGGTGTTACGTTGCCTCCTCACTGCCTATTTTATCCCTTAAAACCTTCACCTCCAAGCCACAATCATGAATAGCACACAATTTGCAGGGTAGTTGCGGCATGGTCCCATTCACGTGGTTTCCTTCAAACCAACTGAGAAATTAGGTCTTTTATTTGCATGAAACCATATGTCCTACAGTAATATGATTCTGGCTGAAACGCAGTACATGAGCAGGCTTCATATACAGGAAGTATGGCCTTTATGCTAGGGATTGGATCCAAAATATTATGTGAGATACATAAATCCATGGATAAACCTGTACATGAAGGGTAATCCTAAGAAGAACACTGCATCCACTCAGGGCCATGTTTAGACATCATGGTGTCCTAGGCACACCTTAATCATGACACCTTTTTGTAAAAGCCTTTACCATAATTTCTGGAAAAACTATGCTCGAATGCACTACTGGAGGAAACACAAAGGGTGCAGGCAGAGATGATTTGTGATCTATAGCCAGTTTTCTAATTTCTTTCAACATTCCCTTTACTCATAGCCTGCTGAATTCCTGCTGAATTTAGCCACAAGTGGCCAGAAGAGGATAACAAAATGGGTCTGAACATTTGAAAGCTTGATGCTGCATGACTTACACTACTGCCTTAGACACTGATCCACGAGAACCATTGTGGTAACTACAGCACTGCATCCACAAAGCTTTCTATTTATCTATGAAGCTGTGTTTTAAAGTATAAGGAAACCCTTCTAAAAGCTATGTTGTACATTATATACTACTGACTGCTGCACCATATTTGCTGTGATTTATGCATATATAATCCTGACTGCTGCACTCTGTAATGTGTGCTGTACATTAAAAACTTTTGATGATGCTGCCTATTGTTTCAACAGTTGCTGGTTGCTATGTCGTCCCCAGCAATTTTAATGAGGTTCTTCTTTAGGCTCCATTAACATCTAAACATTCCATGAACATGCAAAAAATGCACGTTGCGCTTCCAGTTTAATTCATTGTTAATAGCACCTCAAACACGGCCAGCAGACGCACAGCAAATACAGATTCGAATACAAGCACTGTGCATTTGGGTCTCCACACCCACTGCAGCCTGTATATCAAATTAACAGGTGTCCGTAAGGCCGCTGCGTCTGCATCTGCTTCTCTGGGCTGCCTTTGTGCAGCTTTGAGGTGGATGCAGATGCAGACAAAAGTGGCTCAGAACGAAGGACAGGTCTTAGTGCCCATCTGTGAATGAGGCCTATGTGTCTGCAGCACAGTGATCAAGATTATGTTACGCACAGGACACTTTACAAAGTACAACCAAATGACTCCCTCCTCCCAGTACAAATTCTGCACCCCTAAGCCCATATCTGCTACAGTACAGATCTCCCCTAACATCTCCAAATGACCCCTCCCAGCCTACCTCCTTAGTACAGATGCCATCAACAGAAACCCTACAGATTCCATTTCCAACACAGATCACCCCATAACACAAACCCCTTAGTACAGACTCCCCTCTCAGCAAGAACCCAAAGTACAGACAGACCCCTCAAGCACAGATCGACTCCCCCAGCACAGACTGGACCCCCACCACAGACCTGACCACCCCCGGAACAGATGGCCCCCCTCCAGCACAAACCCTTCAGTACGGACCCCCTCCATTCTCCCCAGCACTGTCCAACTTCCCCAGCACAAACCCCTCAGCAAAGATTTACTCCCTTCAGCACAGTCCCCACAATACAGACACTCCCAGCACAGACTAACCCCTCTTCCCCTCCCAACACAGACACCTCTGCAAAGCCTGACCCTTCCAGTACAGATACAGACCCCTCAGGGCATAGCAACCTCCCAGCATACACTCCTCAGAAAAAAACAACCCCCCCCCCCAGCACACATAATTCAGCTGTCTGTCACTGAAGCACTGGGTACGGACTTGCTGGAGGTGCCACCTGACATCTTTCTTTAAAAAGAAAATTGGAGATTTCCTAAAATGTTCCCTTAATGCACTCCACTGTGATGGAGATGCCAAGAAGAGGTATGCACCATGCTTCATGTCTTTTGGTCCTCCCAAGGAGTCACATTTTTGAAACAAACTAAACCTCCTCCAATTAGGCTATGGTTATCCAAGGTTAACAAACTCCAAATTATGAAGGAATTGATAGTGGCAGCTAATTCCAAAGAGGAACAAGTTATTAAAACTTGGTTCTATTGGACCATGTTTATTTATTCCACCTTGCCCTAATACATGAAAATGTCCTGTTTAGGACATCCCTCACACCCCCACTTATAAGCTAGATGTGTTCCTCCAGGAGGAAAGGTTCTCCACGGGTGTATGGAATCACTGACCAGCTGTAGTGTAGATCAGTGGTCTCCAAACTATGGCCCTCCAGGTGTTGAGGAACTGCAAGTCCCGATGAGGCTTTGCAAGACTCTGACAGCCACAGGTAAGACTCCCAGAGGCAAAGGCATGATGGGACTTGTAGTACTGCTGGAGGGCCATAGTTTGGAGAACCCTGGTGCAGATCATCATCCCATAAACTGGCTACTCATATATAGAATATGCCATAATTTTCAGAGCCTTGGGAAACATGCAATGCAAGTAATAGAGTTGCTATAAATGGATTCCTTATACTTATCAAGTCCATGCAGCATTCGAATATTATTCCCAGTGTAGGGCGATGGAGACTTGCCCATCCTGACCGTTTTCTCCGTATAACCGGCTGCCTCAGAGGTAGGCTGATGTTTGTCTGGCATGCTTGCAAACAATTGAACCTAAAATGGCCACTGGGCATCTACCACGCATGGGTATGACGTCACGACGGTGCGCACATGCACGAGCGTCATGACGTCACGCGCACACGCGGATCCCCAGAGGTCATACACATGAATTAAACACAAATATAGTGCAATAAGTTTAATATTGAAGAAAACCAACAGGCCTGCCATCTGGCATCTAGAGATCTAACACATTACCTACATTTAAAAGTGATCAAATATCTATCTTCTTCATCATAAAGTTAGACATCAATTACATTATGTGATTAGGCATTATCTACAGCCCAATATGAGAGTACGCCAGTACAAAGATACATAAAAACACTTACACAACAAGCAAAAGTTGTAGTGGAAAGAAAAAAGCTCCAGCCACCAAAACTCCGGTACTTCAACAATTTATAATTATTTAAACCAAGGAGAAAATCCCTGGGAAAACCTGCAAAAAAAAGCACAAAAAACCCCAACTGTAATTACTTCTGGATCAGAAACCTACTAAGCAGTCTATTCACCTTCATAGACATTTTATGTATAGTCAATGCTGCTGTGATGCCCACACATGGG
Organism: Staurois parvus; assembly: GCF_062004578.1. NCBI lineage: Eukaryota > Metazoa > Chordata > Amphibia > Anura > Ranidae > Staurois > Staurois parvus. Next base: position 4,895,274 of record NW_028317961.1, on the reverse strand, counting down.
TTGTACCTTCAATGGTATATTGTATACACAGGCAGTTCATTGATGCTGTTTCTGTTATTGTATGAACTGACTGTGCATACTGCTGTATGACTGTACTTTTGAAAATTTAAAAAAAAAGAATTAAAAAAAAATCATTTTGTTCCATAATACCCAATACAGCTTTAAAAATATACCAAGCTCGCTATTTAAACAATTTATATGTTGCTCACGATGCTGCAAGAAAAGATGCTGTTCCTGCTTTTTTTTTATTGTATTGATTCATTGATACATGTCACCCATGGCAGTGTCCAGCTTCTTATGTCTTCTTTGACAGTAGTTTGACTATTTGCCCTAAAAATGGGAAGAATCTAAATACAGAAATGTATCACATTTAGACTGCAATAGGATTGACAGATATGTTCAGATTTACCACTGGTAGGAGACACTAGTCTACCATATTTATTAGAATAAGTATTATACATTTTTTACACATATGGTGTATCTTGTAAACTAATCTTTTTCTGTAATGCATGTGCTACATTGTATACATCAATTCAGTAGATGCTAATTATGTTACAGTTTCGGGATTTTTAAATGACTTGGTGTCCTTGCTGATGGACAGATTTGTACCCTGAGCAAGAACATTGAAGGTTTAACTGTCAGGAACATAAATATGATGACCTTTGTTCCCGCATGTCATCGTTATGCTGGCACCAACAATACTACTAAGCCAATTACTAGTTCTCCAAGGCTATGATTTCTCACATACTTTTTCCTCATTAGTCATAACCTCTATAGGGTTCAACGAAACACAGGAATGGAGCCAGAAATACTGCTATAAATGGGTGAACTTTTCATTTTTAGAGGAACACAAACAGATTCACGGGTGTCCGGTATATGAAAGGTTTATAGTAGATTTAACACTTCTAATTACCAGAGCCACAGTTTGTTTTCCTTCTATTTATGTTTATATGCCTGCCTGAATCACATCAGACCAGCCTTTCTTAACCTTTTCAACACAGAGGAACCCTTAAAATTACTTTTTGGTCTCAGGGAATCCCTGCTAAAAATTACTGTATCTCCAGCTCATGACACATTCGTGTCAGTGGGAAGAATGTTCCTTACAATTGTGGCCATTGAGAAGAATTACCCCCTTATAGATAGCTAAAAATATCAATGTTGTCAGCGAGAACCTATCTGAGAGGCGGATATTGCTCATTTCTCAAGGAACCCCTAGCAACCTCGGGAGGAACCCTAGTTGAAAAACCCTGCATCAGACAGTCCTTTCACCAGTGAGGCAATGCTGCATTATACCTGTTGTGCAGCTATTTTAGACATAAGGCACCGTAAATTGGAAGTAAGTAGTACCTATTGAAATTCAGATTCTTAGGGCCCATTCACATCATTGCATTTTTTACATTTGTTGCAATATGTCTGTGAAATATATATGTCATTCACCCTATGCAATATGCTCTAGAAAGCACAAAAAAAAATTGCAGCAAACAGGGTAGATATAAAAAAAGCTTAACACTAAAGTGCATAGTTGTGAACTATTAATTATGACAGCCAGACATACTGCACTGAAGGAAACTAAGTTTTATTTAGAAATAGTTTTTTTTTCAGATTTTTTTGTTCAAGCAGATTTGTAATGGTTTTAACTTCTTGTAATTGGTGTAAGTTGGTGGCTAAGTGGTTAGCATTCTTGTAGCTCTGGCCCCTGGGTTCAAATCTGACTTGGAAAACTATCTCCATAGGTTTGTGTATCCAACACATACTGGTAGGTTACCTGACTCCCACCTAAATTGCTCCTAGTGTTATGCTAGCCATAAATGGCTCAATTTTTGGCCAAGTCCTGCTTAATTGGCTGAAATTTGAGCCATGGGGTCCAGTTGACTCTACTCAGCTTAACAAACTTTGATTACAAATTCAAAGAAGCTAGGTGATAAATTGAGGTGATACAGAAAGTAGTGGGCTCTGGTTGTCTGATTACAGTAGCCAACAGGGAAGAATCCCCCATCCATGCTGTTTAGGGTGGGTATAAACAGGAGAAATCTATCCATGTATGGCTAGCCATAAGCTGTCGATAGAAGGACTGAAATTCAGCCGGTTCAGCTGAGACTGGATTCGTTTTGATTCATCTATGGTCATTCGTGCTTGACAGAAATCAGTCTAATGATCAAGGAGTCATATTCCGTTGTCAGAATACAATAGCACAGCTGGGAGGATTCCTTCATCCACCTCTCTTTTGTGGATGGGGGAATCTGTTCGTTTTTCTTTTCCCCATTCAGCCTACTGCCTGATTGAACTAAAACAACCCATCTATGGGCAGTCTAAGTATTGTAATGACATCAGATTGTGAACTGCCTTGGAGGACTAATGTCAGTAGATCTACAGTATATATAGGGCTGTATAAAAATCAGATTTAAATAAAGCTAAAGTGTTTTCATTGTTTGGATAGTGGGTTATGTTGCTTTGTGAAATGAAGACTTGCTGAAATATAAATAGGGGAATAATATTTTCTTCAATAATTTGCTTACAGCAAATAATAATTTGCATGGCGAAAAAGAACTGTAAAATGGAGAAGAAAAAAAATCAACTTACTAATGAATTATGATCTAAATTTAAACACTAGGGTAAAATATGCTGTTCATTTTGCAAGGGGATTTTACTTAATTTAGCCTAATAAACGTAGTTAAAATTCACTTTGCATGAATTTTCCAAACACATGCAAAGAATACTCAATTACGTAAAAGAAAGTAAAAAAAGCAGTCATTTTGGATGATGGAAGTGAACAGAGCTTAACCTCAATCACGAAGGTAAGGCAAATTTCTCTTGCACAGTGAACATCTTATTTGTTTTTAGCAAGTCAACCTCATAATATTTTCTTTCACACCAGTAAAGACAAGGGGTAAAAAGTTTATTAGAATTAGAGGATGCTTTAATAATGTCTTATAGTTATTCATTACACATTTATTGCTAGTAATGTAGTATTTGACCCCATAACACGGGCAAGATGAATGCACCTGAAAGTTTGCTGCATTTACACAAGAATTTAAGGAATGTTTGCACATGTAGCTTTACAAGATTTGAGAAGCATTATTAGCGTATGTCCTTATCAATTTATGCACCAGTGATTTTCTGCTTAATCTCCATTCACTTTATTTACCACTTGATATAGTAGTGCCCAAAAGTTTACATACCTTGTCAGAAATTGTGAAATTTTTGCATTAATATTGAAAATATGACTGATCATGCCAAAAATCTGTCTTTTATTTAAGGATAGTGATCATATGAAGCCATTTATTATCACATAGTTGTTTGGCTCCTTTTTAAATTATAATGATAACAGTGGGGGTGGTAGTTAGGGGGTGAGGGTCCATCAGTGAGGTAAGGAAGAGGTAGTTGAGGGGTGGGGGTCAGTCAGTGGGGAGAGGGGGCGGTAGTTGGGGTTCTGTCAGTGGGAGTAGGGGGCGGTAATTAGGGGGGTGGGGTTGCTCAGTGGGGGACTGGAGGACATGGGATGGAGGAGATGGTACTGGAAGATGACGTGGGATGGAGGAGATGGGACTGGAGGAGGAGGACATGTGATGGAGGAGATGTTTACATTGCTTTATGTTAATATTGTTAAAGTTGTTGTTGTTAATATTTATTTTTGTAATTTTATTCTGCATAAACCATGTAACAGTGTAATTTCCTGAGATAATTTACGAGGGCATGTAACTCTTAAGGTCTGGCTAGTAGCTCAGGACGTGAAATTTTGAGCCCTGGCCCCAACCATAAGCGGTATGTTTAGAGAGGGTTCAACAAGGTCTAGAGCATCAAGAATACCATTCCCACTGTGAAGCATGGTGGTGGCTCACTGGCGGTTTGGGGGTGTGTGAGCTCTAAAGGCACTTAGAATCTTGTGAAAATTGATGGCAAATTCAATGGTGCATGTTATCAGAAAATACTGGCAAACAATGTGCATTCTTCAGACGCTCTTGGACTTTCCAGCATGACAATGACGCTAAGCAGAAGACCTCCAGTGGTTACAGCAGAAAAAAAAATGAGTGTTCTGGAGTGGCGATCACAGTCTACTGACCTCAATATCATCGAACCACTTATATGTTTACGGCTGCTCATGTGCTGCATAGATGAGAACAAAGGATGTCCAATCGGCTGCACTCCAAACAATCCATTTTATTGAACCAAGAAAAAAACAAAACAGACAGTCGAAATACAGTGGGAGACTGGCAGGTAAACGCGTTTCACGCTAAAGACAGCGCTTATTCATTACCCTATCATCGACCACTCTGGGGAGATCTCAAATGTGTGGTTCATGCAAGACGACCAAAGACTTTGCATGACCTGGAGGCATATTGCTAAGACGTATGTACAGCTATACCACCTGCAAGAATTCGGGGCCTTATAGACAACTATTACAAAAGACTGCATGCTGTCATTGATGCTAAAGGGGACAATACACAGAATTAAGAACTAAAGTTATGCAGACTTTTAAACAGGAAAAATTTCATTTTTTACTTGTTGCCATTTTTTGTTTTATGATTGTGCCATTCTGGTATGACCTACAGTTGAATATGGATCCCATAAGAAATAAAAGAAATGTGTTTTGCATGCTCACTCAAGTTTTTTTTAAAAATGGTACATAGTATTTTAAATTCTCCAAGGGTATGCAAACTTTTGCGCACAACTGTATATATATTAAGTTAGTTTATAAACATTAAATATAGAAAACTGACTAGATACATTTGATCAAACAAAGTTTTGTTATTAATTATTTTAATGCCAACTATTATTATTATTGGCATAACAGCTGTCAGAAAGCCTCAAAGGCAGGACTGTAGGAGTAAAATAGCTCATAATAATAAACTGTCAACTATGGAAAGTGAGTACATAAACATCCTCTGTCTATATATTAAGCATGTCCTGTTTCCTGTTCTGCTTGCTTATGCTTCACGAAGGTCTGGGAAATTTGGAAATATCTCATGCGTTATGTTGATTTACACTATCACTGAGAGAATAAGAATACAGGATCAGTAAATGAATACATTGTAGTCCCACCATTTTTCAATCTGTGTTGATATTCTTTTACAAAATATTATTTGATTATTAACATTGTATTATCATTTTATATGGCACCCATACTTTGTTTTTCATAAAGACTGACTTCACTTAAATTAAACCTGTAGTGGTCAAAGATAAACTAGCACTGCTGGAGTTTCCTGAAATGTTTTGGTATGGGGAAAGTGTGTGACTTAACACTAAGCTTGAGCACTGTCAAATTAGGGGCATCAGAGCACCTTGCAGATACAGACTTTCAAAAAGTCTGCATTTGCATATTCCATTTAGAGGTTTCCAGTGACACCACAGGGGGTCACTTGCTAGGCACTGCCACCCTTCACAGAATGTCTTGTACTTTCTTCAATGAATACAGGGCATTCTCTGACTGAATAAAGTGAAGTGGAAGGGCGGTGACATCACAATCTTCACCTTGTCCAATCAGACAGCGCCTGAAGAAAATACAAGGCATTCTGTAAATGGTGGCAGTACTGATGGTGTAACCCCCTGTGGTCAGTGTGCAGTGTGGCAGCCACTCAGCATAGGACCTAGAAGACTGTAGCAAGCATAGTAGTAGTGCCGATTACTATAGTTATTGTTGGCTTCCATAGTGGCCACAACGGTATGGGACACAGAAACATATACTGTATTCCAGCAAAATAAGATTTTTGCACTTTTGTACCAGACCTCAATATCTTAGTTCTTAAAGGGAATTTCAAAACTATCCAGAAAAGTAAAACTTTTGAACTAAGAATGATATTTCTATGGGCTGGGACTTGTGTTCCTCAATGGACTTCAAGAAAAAGATTTTATGGCAAGTAGAAACGTTACATTTCCATTATTGTCCATTGAACGACATAGAAATGTAAGAATTCTTGAACAGTCCAGATGTCCAAAACGAGTCCAACTGAGGGGTGGGCAACAGCAACCAAGAGATCCAACAGATGTGAAGATTATACTAGAAAATAGTATCTAAAGGATAACCTGGTGCTCCAGACCTGGAGAGATAATCACAGATAATGGGAAACTGTTACCTGCATGAGTTATGGGTCTCAATCCTTGAAATGAATCATCCACCAAAAACAGGTGGAAGAACCCACTAATTGAATGGGAGATATCTAGAACAACAAAATTAAGTAGGACAATAATTCACAACAGGACATAGAAACTTTACAAGGCCTCAATAAAATAGAGGGGTGGGCAGAAAAATGGCAGATGAGGTTTAATATTAAAAAATGTAAATGAATGCACTTGGGAGCATGCAAGTTACTGGTTAAGGGGAGTACCTCTGGGGGAACTGGGGATGGAAAAGGATCTGGGGCCTAGTACAGTGCCTTAGAAAGTATTCATATCCCTTGAAATTTTACACATTTTGTCATGTTACAACCAAAAATGTAAATTTATTTTATTGGGATTTTATGTGATAGACCAACACAAAGTGGCACATAATTGTGGAGTGGAAAGAAAATGATAAATGGTTTTCAATTTTTTTTACAAATAAATATCTGAAAAGTGTGGCGTGCATTTGTATTCAGCCCCCCTGAGTAAATACTTTGTAGAACCACCTTTCACTGCAATTACAGCTGCAAGTCTTTTTGGGTATGTCTCTACCAGCTTTGCATATCTAGAGAGTGACATTTTTGCCCATTCTTCTTTGCAAAATAGCTCAAGCTCTGTCAGATTGGATGGAGAGCGTCTATGAACAGCAATTTTCAAGTCTTGCCACAGATTCTCAATTGGATTTAGGTCTGCACTTTGACTGGGCCATTCTAACACATGAATATGCTTTGATTTAAACTATTCCATTGTAGCTCTGGCTGTATGTTTAGGGTCGTTGTCCTGCTGGAAGGTGAACCCCCACCCAGTCTCAAGTCTTTTGCAGACTCTTAACAGATGTTCTTCTAAGATTGTATTTAGCTCCATCTATCTTCCCTTTAACTCTGACCAGCTTCCTTGTCCCTGCTGAAGAAAAGCATCCACACAACATGATGCTACCACCATCATGTTTCACGGTGGGGATGGTGTGTTCAGGGTGACGTGCAGTGTTAGTTTTCCATCACACATAGCATTTTGCTTTTAGGCCAAAAAGTTCAATTTTGGTTTCATCTAACCAGAGCACCATCTTCCACATGTTTGCTGTGTCTCCCACATGGCTTCTTGCAAATTGCAAATGGGACTTCTTATGGCTTTCTTTCAACAATAGCTTTCTTCTTGCCACTCTTCCATAAAGGCCACATTTGTGGAATGCATGACTAATAGCTGTCCTGTGGACAGATTCTCCCACCTGAGCTGTAGATCTCTGCAGCTCCTCCAGAGTTGCCATGAGCCTCTTAGCTGCTTCTCTGATTAATGCTCTCCTTGCCCGGCTCATCAGTTTAGGTGGACGGCCGTGTCTTGGTAGGTTTGCAGTTGTGCCATACTCTTTCAGTTTTTGGATGATGGATTGAACAGTGCTCCATGAGATATTCAAAGGTTGGGATATTTTCTTATAACTTAACCCTGCTTCAGACTTCTCCACAATTTTATCCCTGACCTGTCTGTTGTGTTCTTTTGCCTTCATGATACTGTTTGTTCACGAACGTTCTCTAACAAATCTCTGAGGGCTTCACAAAACAGCTGTATTTATAATGAGATTAAATTACAAACATGTGGACTCTATTTACTAATTAGGTGACTTCTGAAACAATTGGTTCCACTAGATTTTAGGGGTATCAGAGTAAAAGGGACTGAATACAAATACTGGTGCTTTTTAAGGTGGCTCTGCTAAAGATGAACATACAGTAAAATGCATGCCATTGCATAATAGTAGTGCACAGCTACTAAAGTTTACAATAAGAAAATGGAACCTAAAATTGAAATATAAAAGGTGACACCTGGATTGAATTGAAGTTATGTGATATGGTGAAAGATCCTGGGTATTGGCCACAGCGTGTAATTCATTTAGCCTGGGCTTGCAGGAGAGTAGTCATGACTGAGAGCTAAAATGCTTCATAGGTGATAAGCACAGTGTGATGCTGTATACCAACAGGGTGGTGATGTACCTGTTTGGATTAGCTTTTCGGAAGGCTGTATGTGCAGCTGTGCATTTACAAGCCTGTTATATTCCAGTTTAGCATAAAGAGTAGTTCACTGAACTAACATTTACTGGATCCACAGGTCCTTCAGAGATAGGACTGTTACTGGTGTGCAGCACTAGAACAATGTGTCTGTGGTCTTGCAAAAAACATGCATTGCCTAAAGCTGTGCATCTGAGATCTGCCTGTGCATTACATGGCCATTGCCAAGACTTCTACAGCAGGAAAGATCCATGCTGTCAAAGTACCTATGAAGATCTAGGAATGAATATTACTTTGCAAAGGGGACCAAAATTGTAGGTACTTAATTTGGCAGCAGGCAAAAGCAAAGTTTGCCCAGCTGTCTGGGAACCCGGTCATTACAGCAACTGTAGCTCATAATTCAAACTGTTCACTGAGGCAAACTTCAGTATGCTGACAGTCCATAATTTACAATCTACTGATAATACTTCCTTTCTATAGACTCCATGTCCCAGTTACATGTGACATTGAAACCCTCTTATCTATAGAGCTGGCAGGAGTAAACTGCTCTCAATTCTGATGAAGGACAAACCAACATAAACTATGATCAAATGACAGATTAAGACTATGGCATTGACTGTGGGAAAGATTTTTTTTTTTACAAAAACACATAGCAGTTATGGTACAAGTTAGCATAACACAGTCTGTATTACTCTGATGCTACACTTGGCCTCAGAGGATCTTGCACTGCATAATTCCTAGGACTGTTTCCATTTGTAAAACACTCAGAATTCCCACACACACATTCATTTTTGAAACATTTGCAATGAATACTAATTTTTGTCCCTGCAGCATTTTTAATTTCCCAAGTTAGTAATAAAAGTAGAGAAGCAAACAAATCTTCTGACTTTCAAATACTGCAATTTTTAAAATAATTTTTTTTTGCTCCTTTTTGGTCATTTCACCAACGTATCATATAGATCAAAATGAAAAAAAAATATTAATTAGTATGCATACAGAAAAATGTAAATATTTCAACATTTCTGACCAATAAGATCACAACATTTCTGACTGGGTATTTATTATGAGTGAATACTAGTAAATGTAAAAAACATTACAAGTAGTGATGATAATCAGATAAAGTCACTTTGTAAGTCTAGATTTGGACAATAACATTCTAAATAGGATCTGAAATCTTTGGAAAATCACCTGACATAAAATCATAGACATTGACAACAACTGACGTCCACAAGCTGTTATGCCCATGTGGATAATAGCCAAATATCAGAACCTAACATATGGCAGAATTGTTGAACTGAAATATGTTCACTTTTTTTAAATTTTCTAAATTGTCTCATCATCTTAAAGTATTTGTGAGTGAACCTAACTTATGTAATCTATACAATGGCAAAACTTATCCACTGGTTAAGCATGCCATTTATGAAAAATGGTAAATATTATGTTAAAGTACTTTTTCTCTTTTATTTTATCAGTGGTCATGTGACTAAGGTTCATTTCTCCCTCTCCTGCCCCGGGTGCGGTGGGTGGATCCTCAAATTGATGTTAAGCGGCTTGCATGCCCGGTAGGCAAGTGGTATGTGCTTTGCCTACATGCTTTGCAAATCAACAGATTTGCATTAATTCCTCCCTGCCCAGCAGCACAAACTCACCTTTTGTTCGCTTCCACCTCCTGCTCTGTTCAGATGGTGTGAGTGAAGAAAATACTGGGTACTCCTAAATATGGAGGAGTCTGTGACTCACTCTTTTCGTCATGTGACAGCACTGGTGCTTGGTGACTGATCTAGTGCCATCACATGGCAGCAGGCAATGAGTCCTCAATCCTCTGTAAGCTCCAACTGAATCAACTCAAAACTTGCACAAAAGATGAGTATGTACTACTGGGCAGGGGGCATTAAAGCAACCCTGCTGCTAAAGTTCCCCAGAGTGGGCTTACATGTAAAAGAGTAGTGTAAATATTGACCTTCCCCACTGTGCATGGCATCGAACACCACTCTGTGCATTAGAAATTGACCCTCAGTCAGCTACAAAATCGACTTCAAAAAGTATTAGTCTCTTGGTTCTCATCACCTATCACTGGCCCCTCCTGCTGATGTCCACACCATTACAGAGTACAGTAATGACATGAAGTCAGCAGGAGGAACCAATAAGAGACATAGGGAACTATGAAGATCAACACTCCTGGAAATGTCAGTTGCCCAGCCGACGTTGAGGGGGGCATTTCTACGGAATAGCCAGTGTTTGCTAGAGTAGGCAGTGGAAAGGTTGAGTATTTACAGTCTTCATTTACAGGTAATCTTTTTCTTGGGAACTGTACAATAGCATTAGGGAAACTTTAAAGCATTATCTAAGCTCAGGTTCCCTTTAAAAGGCATGACAAAAGTTTGCTATGCCTATGAACAGTCATAAAAACGTAAAATGGCAAAAAAAAACTAATATAGGGATAAGCCTGTGCTATCTTAGGGATTGTTTGCTGAGTCTGCATAGCATATTACTTCCGCCCTTTCATGTATCTCTTGCTGTAATCCCGCGCATGCGCAATCACGTCCTAGTCAAGCGTCGTTTCTGATCCAATGTTCCTATGGTGACCATGCTCTGCCGCTTATAGCTAACATGTTTTACTCCACAAGACAGGCTGATTGCCACTATAGTATGCAGTCCAGTGCCAAGGTTTATACCCCATGTGATGTCACATGGACACATGGGGTGTAGTAGGAAGTTCAAAGAGAATCTGTAGTCTTGCAGGTTTTGAGTGCCGTTGGGAGTAGAAATCACAACCACGGTATCCTGTCAATGGACAGGCGGCACTCAGAGCATGTCGTGAATAATAGGGAGATGAGCATGCGCTGGTGACATCACTACACAGAACAGGACAGATTACAAGAAAACCAAGCAAGTAAGGAGACATCTAAAAGCAGCGATCATTAGGGTTTTTTATGCAGATTGATACGTGATAAAGTTGTGGGGGAGAGTTTACTATCACAAAACCTCACCAAATGTCTGGAAAATACTGCTACATGACTGCACAGCAGAAGATGGTGACATTTCTTTCCAAAATCTCCTACCTCCATTTTCTCCAACTAGTAAACATCAATAGATGTGACACCCACTGAGCGTTATCCTTCTTTTACATCCACCTAAGTATTATTATTATTATTATTGTACAGTATTTATAAAGCGCCAATAGTTCGCTCAGCACCTAAGTACTACCTTATCCACCATCTTACAAAGTCATACCTCCCCCTTCCATCCAGCAGCTTACAGGGAAGGCACTACTAACACAAGCCTTACAAAACAATAAAAAAGAAACATTTTATTGCAGAAGGACTGAAAAATGATTTCATGTTTTCCAAGTATATTTGCATAAAGAATGTTCTTATGAATTTAATTAGTGCTACTTTTTATTGTTTGTTAGCAGGTCCCTGTTTAAAAAAATATATCCCTTGCCTTTATTTTTTATTTAGTACATTTGGTTTGCATCTCAACCTCACCTACCTGCTTGTTCTACTGTTGCTTAAATCCTGGGAAAGTAAATTAAATCATAAAAAGCATGGTAAAATCTAATTGGACACAGCTTCAACTTATTGTGGTTGTCTTCTGGATTCTCTTTAACCTGCTTTGCATATCTACTCTTATAAGATCAAGAAACTGTAGAACAGTAGTTCTCAACCTGTGGAACCTCAGGACCCACATTCGTTCTTGGTCATTAAGTCACGACCTAAAAATAATTTAATTCCTGAAACATAATTTATTCCACAACTCAAACAACTTGTACAGTATTCTGCAATGAACAAAATTGTACATAATAAAACACTTTTTAGACTTTTAAAATAAATATTTCAAGCATAAAAATAAAATAACAAAAAATTCACCAATACCCCCTAACTTAGAGCAATTTCCCCTTTACCTCACACTAATAGCCCATCAAGCTGAGAAATGCCTCCTCTACCTCTCACTCTCTCAAAGGCACACTTCTTTAAGAGTATTAATGTCTTCAGTGGCTTTTTAAATAAACAGTATAGTTTGTGCAATTTTTGTGTGAGGGTTTTTAGTCCCCCCCATTTTATGAACTCCTGTAATCCCCCTTTCATGCCCTGCTTTAGCCCACCCTTTCATGCCCCCCTCTTTTCCCCTTTTATGCTGTTTCCTTATCCCCTTTTCACACCCTCCTTTACCCCCTTTTCATGCCATACCCATTTATGGTTTCCTTCAGTCCCCCCCTTCCATGCACACTTTAAATCTACCCCTCCCTGCCCCATCACCATTGACATCAGAGGCTGCATATAAGTAACATTTGTCAAGAAAGAAGCAGCAGCCACCAGGGGCACACATCATTAGAGGTACCTTTTTGGCACCTAGCTAATGCCCCAATAAAGTACTTGCCCATACTTCATCTTTAAGCAAACAGGCTGGCAGGCAGCTTAAACTATTCTTTTGTAAAGGTCTAATATGTTAAATTTACTACAACGTGGTATACCTATCATTACAAGTGTATGAAACATGGCAGTAGTGGCAATGTATGAGAGTACAACCATAAAAATAAAGGTGAAGCATACTAGGTCTCCTGTAACATGCTGGACTATGAACAAGGAATAAATCACTCACTGCATGTTATCAAAAACTGTGCATATTCATCACAATCACATGTATCGTAGATAACGACCTAGTTGAATAGCAATATTCATCTCAACTGAGGAGGTTCCTCTTTTTCTCTTTTGCTCTGTTAGTGATGACAATATGATGAGACCTAAAAAAGGGCTCCACTAGTGAACACTTCTGTCCCATTACCTCAAGTTGCATTACAGAACAAATACAATTCCATTTTAACTTCTTGACATTAATACCAATTTAAAAAATAGTAATACTTTTCAGCAGCAGCCTGAATAAACAAGATAAACGCAGAGCCAGATCAGCTTTGTACTCCGGCCAACTGTAGTCCTGATCATGAAGCTGGGCTACATCTTGGAAGAATTAATGAAACAACTCTCATAAATCAAAGCAGAGGGACTTTTAATTACCATTCATAGCAAAGCAGTTTGATCAGGCTTTTAAGGTATACTGAATTTTCAGATAACACACAGCATATCTGTTTCCAACGATTAAATTCATGCCCCAGGCAAATTCTAGTTTAACTTTGGAATACAAAATGATTGCAAAAAATTAGTAACAAAGTCGTCTATTTGTTTATTACTAATCAACTCCTGCATGGCCTGAAGGGTGCATTTATGTAGCAAAGACCTCATACACACACCAAGAATCCCACAATGCAGGGAATACCATTACAATATGGGTAGAGTACCACAGTTGTCATATTTTTTGCAGCTCGTCCAGCTTTGGGAAACGCATGAGCTGGTTGTCCAATTAATGCTAGTATACTACATGCAGCTTCCTCCTCGTACTTGCTCAGACGCGTTGCTATGGGGGTGCGGACTGCTCTCAGGTGACACCCACCAGAGGAGTGACACCATCAATCTCCACAAATATTTCTGCGATGTAGCGGGTGCAGCCGACCCCCCCCCCCCCCGGCTTGCCCTCCTGCGTCTACATTGTGACGGGTGAGGCACAGCTATGGAGTGCATATTCCAGAGCCTGCTCATCCCGCATCTCCCTCTGTCAGGACTGGAGCAGCTGTGACAGGGAGTGAGGCAGAGCCAGCTCTCTGTGTGCCCCCACTGCCTCCCTCTTCTCTTTTCTGGTCAGCAGCATGGGGACCAAAGACACATAGAGCAGACTGTGTGTGGATTCTTCTTTCTCACTCTTCTTCTGTCAACAGCAGGGAGGGAGATTAGAAAAGCAGCTGCAGGACCAAGCAGCTTGCAGATGGGAACACTGAGTTACAGGCAATCAGTGAGCAGTAATAATATGCAGTAACCTCTAGCAACCAATCGGTAAGTGGTAATGATGTGCAGCAACCTCTGGCAACCAATCGGTGAGTGGTAATGAAGTGCAGTAACCTCTACCAACTAATGGGTGAAAGGTAATTATGTGCAGTAACCTCTAGTAACCAATCAGTGAGCCAGGACTAATCAGTGAGTGTGGACCAGTCTTTAAGCTTACATATTTAAAGTTTTTTTCAGATAAGTCGATGTGTGTTTTGTTTTTTGGGATAAAGAGCAAATTGCATGGGTTGGGGGGCGCCAAGAAAATGTTTGCCCAGGGTCAATTAATATTAATGCCGGCCCTGTATCTGACCATGATGGTGTCACCCCAATCCTTGACAGTGCACAGGTTGGCACACCGGCGGCAGTATCATTTACAGGGGTCTTTTTGGGGTGCCCACTGCGACTGTGTGCTTCCGGCCTGAAACTAGCCTGACCAGTGCCCTGTGGCAGGCTAGGCAGCAGAGAGCCCAATAGCCTAGCCTGCACAGTGTCTGTTAATAGAGAAAAAAATTATCCGGGGGGGGGACGACACCAAATTTTACCACACCAGGTGACACCAACCCTAGTGAATGGGGAAAGAAAAAACAGAGGGCTCACAGGCCTAGTGCATTACCAAAAAAAATGTTTAATAAAATTAAAGTAGGTGTTGTACTCACAAATGACAATATAGTCAAGGCACATCATAAAGAGCTGAAAGAAAATCCAATAGTCTGACGCATTTCAAGGACTTGCCTCTTCTTCAGAGGCAAGTCCTCGAAACGCATCAGCCTATTGGATGTCTACAATCCCTATTGCGGACTGTTACTCAGTGCGGTGTTGACCCAGCAGCTCTTTATGATGTGCCTTGACTATATTGTCATTTGTGAGTACAACACCTACTTTATTTTTTATTAAACTTTTTTTTGGTAATGCACTAGGCCTGTGTGCCCTCTATTTTTTTTTTTCTTTCCTCATTCAGTATATTTGGATTCCCCTGGTCTATTTGAGGGCAGCAAGGTGTGCATGTTCCAGGACATTCTTATGGTATGTTCACTTGAAATCAGTGTAGCCTTGTGTGACAGTGTGAGGCTTTGTCACTATGTGAATTCAGGTATAAATGACACAAAATTTGCATTAAGGCTTACTGCAAAGCTCCAGAATGTGTATCGGGAGCAGAGAAAGCTGGTCTTTAAGCTTTCTCTGGGTTTTGTAATCCTGGAACCAGATGACACGAGTATGGGATTAGAAAAATATGAACAAAAACTGATTGTTTTTATGTTTGGATTGGGGCAACAAGGCCACTGACCAAGCAGTGATAAGATAACAAAACACCTCCAAATTCCCAGTAGTTCCCAGTATTGCCAATTGATATGTTAGTATGTTCAGAGTTAAATTTCTCCTTCAATTCAGCCCTGGTGCACCATGTCTTTCTGTCACATGTCAACAAAGTCAAGAGTGGAGTCAAAGTGAAGAAATTGATTTGATATGTCAGATGGCGTTCAACATTGTCAGTGACTGTGGACAAGGAAAATATCACTAGATGTAGCTAGATTATGTACATGCATTTTGCATTTATTTTGTATTTTTGTTTTATATATAACTAAAGATAATAAAATCAATAAGATTTTCTTTCAGCTGTTTAGTTCCTAGCATACAGTTTTAAATTAATTCCAAGCTATTGACATCTACTCAATTCATACTGCTACTTATCAGGCTAATGATAATGATTTCCACAGTCTGGCAAAGGTAGTTTTGGGACATATGGGGCAATCTGTTGGGTGTCTGTAATTTAACAAAGATTTAGAAAATGTGATCTAACACATGATTTAGGTCTTACTGAATAAGTATAAATACAGAACGTGTTGTGATTTGCACATTTTAAAATATGACAATTATCAAAAAATAATTTCCAGAACTTTGTGTTTAAAGAAATTGTAAAATTAACTAAAAGTCTTAAAATGGAACTTTAGTCAGAAAATTAAGTCTTGCCAGATCACTTCGGGCTCGTCCCTTTTGCAAGTATAGCTATATAAAAATTAAAAATAAGGGCCTATACTGTTTAAAATCCAGTAATCCACTGTCTCACCCTGCTCTGCACATGTTTAGTTGCTCTCCATTTTTAGGTGCTGTGCTGAATTTGTAGAGGCCGATCTGCAGACAGTCTAAAGATTAAAGCAGAACTAAACCTATAGATTTAACAGTTTAAAAAACAGTTACATTCCCGGCATGCCAAGAATGCTAACTGTCACATTTGCTTGCGTTCTCAACCAAACTGTGAAGCCATCAAATGACTGGTATAACTGATCACAAGTGCAGCACCATGGCAGTTGCAGAACAAACAGATGATCTTCCTTTGCTGAAAAGGATAGGAGGGTTTAGTTCTGCTCTAACTGCCGCTCAGGGCTCTGGGCTTCAACAAAATGGCAGCCTCTAGTAAGAAACAGGAACGATGCTGGAGGAAATTCACAGCACACACTAATTTTGGTTGCATAATTATTAATGAGGAATGTATGCTCTTTGCTAAAGAACATTATTTTTAATCGTTATGCATAAAGTTCTGATTTAACATCACAACAGAAAAAAAAAATCATATATTGGTGTTTTAATAAACCTATTATTGGTTGATCACTATGAGATTTTTCTTTCTCTACTTAGTAAGAACCAGCAACAAAGTTTGCTAAGCGTACTTGTACACTCACCGGCCTCTTTATTAGGTCCACATGTTCAATTGCTTGGTAACACAAATTGCTAATCAGCCAATCACATGGCAGCAACTAGACATGGTGAACACGACTTGCTGAAGTTCAAACTGAGCATTGGAATGGGGAAGAATGGGGATTTAAGTGACTTTGAATGACTTTGAGCGTGGCATGGTTGTTGGTGCCAGACGGGCTGGTCTGAACATTTCAAAAACTGCTGATCTACTGGGATTTTCACACACAACCATCGCTAGGGTTTACAGAGAGTGGCTATTCAGTGAGTGGCAGTTGTGTGGAAGAAAATGCCTTGTTGATGTCAGAGTGTCAGGGATCGCGGCGGCGCACGGGTCTGTGCATGCGCAGAATGCCGATGCGCATTAGCCGGTGGGCACTAGGGCATAGGCAACTGCGGCAACAGTGGCGGCTGCGCATGCTCACTCGCGATTGCGGACGCGCGCCTGGCACCAATGACAGCGCAGGGTGCACTATTTAAACCAGCCCTGTGCGTATCCAAATTGCTGTATGGTCTTGTTCCTGTGTTCCTGCTTGTTTCTGTTCCAGTGATTGCCTTGTTGCCGACCCAGCCTGACCCTGATCCTGTTGACTGTCTCCTGCTCTGACCTTTGGCTCATTTTGACTATTCTCTGCCTGATCCTGATTATCTGACCTCCCGTTGCTGAACCTGGCCTGTGACCCGATTACTCTTAGCCTGCTGCTCTGTACCGTTTGCCTCCGCTGTTACCGTCCTGGCCTGTCTGACTACACTACACTCCGCCTCTTCACATCAGGCTCTCACCTGTTACTTGCCACTGGCAACTACCTCTACCACAGCCGGTTGTACTCGGGGGCCGCGACCTGCTCTCAGTCTGCTCCAAGTCCATCCCCACCATCAGGGGCTCTGGTGAAACAGCAGGCTGGGACTTAGATTCCACGCCCTGAGGAATTCTGGTCTGTGGGGCGCTAGATGCTACCGCCAGTCGGCTCCTGTCACAGAGGTTGGAGAAGAATTGGCAGACTAGTTTGAGATGATAGAAAGGCAACAGTAACCCAAATAACCACTCATTACAACCAAGGTATGCAGAATACCATCTCTGAATGCACAACACGTCGAACCTTGAAGCAGATGGGCTACAGCAGCAGAAGACAACACCTGGTGCCACTCCTCTCAGCTAAGAACAGGAAACGGAGGCTACAATTCGCACAGGCTCACCAAAATTGGACAACAGAATATTGGAAAAACGTTGCCTGGTCTGATGAGTCTCGATTTTGGCTGCGACATTCAAATGGTAGGGTCAGAATTTGGCATAAACATCCATCCTGCTTTTTCAGCGGTTCACTCTGGTGGTGGTGTAATGGTGTCGGGGGTATTTTCTTGGCACACTTTGGGTTCCTTAGTACCAATTGAACACTGTTAAATGCCATGGCCTACGTGAGTATTGTTGTTGACCATGTCCATCCCTTTATGACTACAGTGTACCTATCATCTGATAGCTACTTCCAGCAGGACAATGCACCATGTCACAAGGCTCAAATCATCTCAAACTGGTTTCTTGAACATGACAATGAGTTCACTGTACTCCAATGGCCTCCACAGTCACCAGATCTCAATCCAACAGAGTTTCTTTGGTATGTGGTGGAACATTCACATCATGGATGTGCATCTGACAAATCTGCAGCAACTGCATGATGCTATCATGTCAATATGGACAAAAATCAAATGTTTCCAACACCTTGTTGAATCTATGCCATGAAGAATTAAGGCAGTTCTGAAGGCAAAAGGGGGTCCAACCTGGTGCTAGCAAGGTGTACCTAATAAATTGGCCGGTGAGTTTAGATAGTTCATCTGGAGGATTTTGTTTTTCCATTTCCTCAGCTCTCCCTCTACACAAAATGGAGATGCACTTTCAGAAATGTAATATTTATTATCAGCAAACTTCTTTTATTATTTTAATGTGAACCCGTCATGAACAATCAATGCAAAAACTACCCTAACTGAATTTTGGTATAGAATAGTAAAAACAGAGTGTGTATAAACAAAATGAAAGAAGTATCAAGTGCACTCAAAAATATAATTCAGATAATAATACACCTTTAAAAATTATCCAAGAGACAACAAAAAACAGTATTTAACTTGTTGCCGACCGCAGATAGCTGAATGACGGCTGCACTGCGGCCGGCCAGTTCTGAGTGGACGTCATATGAGGTCCCCCCAGAACGCGCTCTCCTGCGCGCACCCAGCGATCTCCGTGATCGCTGTGTCCTACGGACACAGCTGATCACGTGATGTGGTAAAAGGCCAATCACAGCGGCCTTTTACCACCTGATCAGCGGTGTCCAATGACACGCTGATCAGAGGGAAATGCAAGTGCTGGTTCTCGGCTGCACTTTCCTCACGCTGTCAGATCGTGAGGAAAGTACTGCCGAGAACCGGCAGTTGTCAGAGCGGGGATCGGCACCGATCATCAGGGCACTGATGATCAGTGCCCTGATGATCGGTGCCCAGCAGTGCCACCCGCAAGTTCCGCCCACCTGTGCCCTGCAGTGCGCACACTAGCTCCGCCCACCTGTGCCCAGCAGATCACCCACCTGTGCCCAGCAGTGCACCCACCTGTGCCCAGCAGTGCACCCACCTGTGCCACTCTGCAATTTCACACACCTGTGCCCAGAAGTGCCACCTACCTGTGCCCAGCAGTGCCACCCACCTGTGCCCACCCACCTGTGCCCACCAGTGCCACCCACCTGTGCCCACCCACCAGTGCTGCCCACCAGTGCCACCCACCAGTGCAGCCCAGCAGTGCTGCCAGTCAGTGCCACCAGTCAGTGCCCAGCGGTTGTGCCAGTCAGTGCCGCCAGTCAGTGCCCAGCAGTGATGCCAGTCAGTGCCGTCTATCAGTACCCATCATCAGTGTCACCTATCAGTGCCGCCTTTCAGTGCTGCATATTAGTGCCGCCTATCTGTGACACCTCATTAGTGCTGTCTATCAGTGCCGCCTATCCGTGCCACCTCATTAGTACTGCCTATCAGTGCCCTTTAGTGCTGCCTATCAGTGCCGCCTATCAGTGCCCATCAGTGCTGCCTCATCAACGCACATCAGCGAAGGAGAAAAATTACCTGTTTGAAAAAGTTTATAATAGAAACAAAGAAACTTTTTTTTTTTTCAAATTTTTGGCAATTTTTTATTTATAGCGCAAAAAGTGAAGCGCCCAGTGGCGATTAAATACCACCAAAAGAAAGCTCTATTTGTGAGAAGAAAATGATCAAAATGTCATATGGGTACAATGTTGCATGACCGCGCAATTGTCAATCAAAGTGCGGCAGCGCTGAAAGCTGAAAATTGGCCTGGTAAATAAGGGGGTATAAGTGCCTGGTAGGCAAGTGGTTAAAAGAGTAAACTTCTTCCCACTCAAACTCTCAAACTGAACTATAGCAACCAAAATTGGCCATAGAATAACACTGAATTATTAATCAGAATGCCATAATCACCCCAAAGCCTAATTCTATATTTCAGTGCTGAATTGAGTTGGCAAGATTTAATTTTCTGCCAGGTTTCCATTCTGCCTGTGACCCCATTATGGAGATGTTAAATATATTTCTGACTCTGTGATGCCTGTACAAGAAATTGGGAGGAGAGAGGGTTGGCATTAGGACAGAAAGACACAAACAGCAATAAATGTCCAGTCTTATAATATTTAACCCTTCCTCGCTCAACTAAAATGTGTTTTTGTGTTTTCCTGTGTCCTGGTAAGAGGTAGGGTGAATTTGCCCAATAAAGACACAGATAGCAATAAGCGCCTGACAAAATTCTATCAGTTACTTGCTTTTTCTGAGACAAAATAAATGTTTTGGCTGCATTTTGGCTTTAAAGTATAACTAAAGACAAACCTTTTTGTTAAAATGTGTAGAGGCCTAGCGAGCGCATATGTGAGCAGCTAAATGCACTAAAAAGGAACCACAAAACCTTTCAATAGCAAGCAAAATAAAAACAATATAGTGCAGTGCTAAAATGCAAATAAAAACCAATATGATAGAAATTCATGTGTTGAATGTAGTCATGAATTGACGGGCCCCTCAATGATAATAATAGTAAGGAGTGCTGATGTGACATTTCTGTAATAAATTCCAGTGTGGTATCCAGTGAAAAAGTGATAAGATTGTCCACTAATCAGATGGTTAGTATAGGTCTGGTCAGTTGTGAAGGTAACCCTCCAACAGCTTCTTCTTCTTTTCTGAACAGAGCTGGAGGATTACCTTCACAACTGACCAGACTTATACTAACCATCTGATTGAGGGACCCCCTGGAGGACATCAATATCCCACCAGCCTTTATCAGACCTCCAGCTGTTTTGGATTTCTACATGCGTATTAAGATTGCGCTTCTGGTTAGTGGACAATCTTATCACTTTCTCACTGGATACCGCACTGGAATTTATTACAGAACTGTCACATCAGCACTCCTTACTATTATTATCATTGAGGGGCCCGTCAAACCTTTTTGTTAGGTTTGGATAGAATGTAGAGGGAATAAAACCCCTGTCAGTTTCTATTGCTGTCTGTGCCCCCCCCCTGTTAGGGAGATTCATCCTTTCTTTGTCCTATTTACCATTATCATTGAAGGTGAACATAAAAGAAAATCCCAAATTTTGGGTTGTTCCCAGAAAACTAATAGAAGAGACATCTTACAATGGGGACACTAGTTCTGGTGACCTGGGGGTCCCCAAGGAATTCCCGTAATTTGCAGGGATTTCTTGTCACTTCCTGTTAGGCTGTGGGACAGGAAGTGAAGGGAAATCTCCGCATTGGGACACAGATGGGCAAAAATCTGACAGGGGTTATAACCCTCTCTTGCTGTATCCAAAATGGGAAAAAATAGCCTAAAGCTCTACTTTAATGGAGGAAGTCTGCATTATACCTTTTAGGGTTGGTTCACACCAGAATACAGTGTGGGAAAAGTGCATTCTGTGGGCATTTCCTACATCACAGGTAAATGCAATCTGCATGCGGGTATTAATGTATTGTTAATGGCACCCCACAAGCAGATTGCAAATGTAGTACCATGCGGCTTGGTGCAGTACATTTTGAAAAGTAGCGCAAGCACTACTTTTTCTATGGTCAAGTGTGTTTGCAGCCCATTCAAATGAATGGCCATCAAAATGCATTGCACACGAACATGTTCCTGTGCAATCCTGGTTTGAACCATCCCTTCAAACCCCTCTCAACTGCAACATAAACAGGATGCTTTTTCAATGGGAGATGTTTTTGCATTGAAGTCAATGGGAAATGTTTTGCATTGAAGTCAATGGGAGATGTTTTTGCATTGAAATCAATAGGAGGCATTTTTGCATTGAAGTCAATAGAAAGCATTTTTGAATTGAAGTCAATAGAATGTGGTTTTGCATTGAAGTCAATGGGAGGCAGTGTGTGAACCCAAGCACCAGGATGCAATTTCTAGTTGCCATGGCGACCTGGGATTTGTCGAGCTGTACGTTTTGAAGCAGAGTAATAGTAAATTCCTGTTTTAAAAGACACATCTTTACACATACTGCACTGACATAAAATAATGTCTGTATAATGTTGCCAAAAAGAATAATGATATTAAAAGGAGTTGTGGATCTCTTTGTATAGTGTATATAACAGAATGGAATCTATGAGCTGAGAGCTGAGAATAGAAGAAGTTAATGAACTTAATGTAACATGTCACACTTTATAAATATCACTACATCTTGCTATCTGGGGAAAATAATTTTATAAAGATAAATGTTCTTGTAGATGGAAGGATTAATATTATAAATCAAAGGATGTTTGCTCCATTGACAAGCGGTGAGGGGGAGTAAAAGTTGTTTGGATATGGCTCCCGGTTTTAAGAAAAACACATTTTTAGTAGAGTGAATAGCAATCATTATGGCAAACTAACAACTGCTACAGCTTAATGAAATGCACATCACTGTCACACTGCACAGTGCACAGACCTGCTAATCACAACTGACACACAATTTTGTTGCAATGCTGACGGACTATGATATTGAGAGGAATGTATCACATACATTCTAGAAAAGAAGGTATATTTATTTTTATATTTTACTACACTCCTTTGGCAAATAGAGTTTATCCCTTTAACCACTCCCACACCAGATGGCACACGCTATTGCAAAAAGCAGCAAGCTTTATAACATTTTAGCCTTGAACAAACTACAGTTCTAAATGTCAGGACACTATCTGCATGGAGTTTGTATGTTCTCCTTGTGCTTGCATGGGTTTACTCCAGGTTCTGCAGTTTCCTCCCACACTCCAAAGACATGTGGGTAGAAGAAAGGGTTCCTGTCTATATTGGCCCTAGTATGTGTGTGCCCATATGTATGCATGAGATATTATTATATTATTAAACAGTATTTATAAAGTGCCAATAGTTCGCTCAGCACTGTACATTACAAAGGGGGACAGAACATGTGACAGAACAATAACAATACAATGCAAAACATGAGGGGATTGAGGGCCTTAGCTTGTAAGCTCCTTTGAGGCGTGCGCCCCATACCCGGAACTGCAAAATCACATATATATATATGTGATTTTGCACAGCCGTGCCACCCTGTAGCAGTATTTTTTGCTACAGGGCAGCACGGAAGCGGTTAAAGTGATATTAAAGGCAATTTAAAAAAAAAAATTACAAACATATCATACTTACCTGCTCTGTGTAATGGTTTTGCACAGAGCAGCCCTGATCCTCCTCTTCTTGGATCATGTACCCCTAGAGCAAGCAGCTTGCTGGGCATCCAAGAAGGCTCACACCTGAGCCACTGCTCTGCGTGTCCATTTACACACAGAGCCGTGGGCCCCTCCCCCATTCTTTCTTCATTGGCTCACTGGCTGTGACTGACATCAGGAGGAGACAATGAGGAGGGAGAGTCCATGGAGAGCCAAGTATCTCGTGCACATCACTGGATCCTGAGGGGGCTTAGGTAAGTATTGGGGGGCTGGGGGGGAGCTGCACACAGAAGGTCTTTTACCTTCATGCATAGACAGCATGAAGATAAAAAATACCTTGAGCCTTTACAACTACTTTAAGTTCCGCTTTAAGTTAGCATGGTAAACAATCTAATAGGAATAACAGGCCTGTGTTAGGCTGGTCATACATTATACAATTTTTTTGTACAATTTTCCTTTAGATTTATCAAATCCATATAATATGAGATTAAATGTAAACACCTTCAATTTGTATGTAATCAGGCAGGCCCTTGCACTACATAGTTGAATGTAAATCTAAAGAAAACTGAACAAGAAATTTGTATAATGTTTGGTCAGATTTACTGTAAATAGATTGCATACAGACCTATTTCTATCTATCTTTCTACCCCTCACCTCACCCCTTCAGTCTCCTCTCACATTACTAACCTACTAAGTGACATATTGGCATGGATGTCACTCCACTTCCTCAAACTCAATCTTTCCAAAACTGAGCTCCTAGTATTCCTCCCAGCCCGTGCCCCCTCCCCTGACTTCTCCATCAAAATCAATAATACAATCATCAGTCCCTCCCCTCATGCCAGGGTACTAGGTGTAATCCTAGAGTCCCATCTGTCCTTTCAGCCCCAGGTCCAATCACTGTCCAAATCTTGTAGACTTCACCTCCACAACATCTCCAAGATACGCCCATTCCTAACCTCGGAAACCACTAAGAAACTTATTCACTCCCTGGTTATATCTCGCCTTGACTATTGTAACTCCCTCCTCATTGGCCTACCTAATCACAGGCTATCCCCTCTTCAGTCTATCATGAATGCTGCTGCCAGACTCATCCACCTTACTAATCGTTCTGTATCTGCCACCCTTCTCTGCCAATCCCTCCACTGGCTTCCCATTGCCCAACGGATAAAATTCAAAACATTAACAATAACGTATAAAGCCATTTATAACTCTTCCACAAATTACATCAATGATCTTGTCTCCAAATATCACCCAAACCGTCCTCTCCGCTCCTCACAACACCTCCTACTCTCTAGCTCCCTTGTCTCCTCCTCCCATGCTCGTCTCCAGGACTTTTCCAGAGCTTCCCCCATCCTCTGGAACTCTCTACCCCTATTTATCAGACTATCACCTACTCGGCTCACTTTTAGGCGAACTCTGAAAACCCATCTCTTCAGGGAAGCCTATCCTGCCCTCAGCTAATAATGGAATCTTCTACTCTTCCAACTAGTCCATCCCCCACAGTTACTACCTTTTGTACCACTGGCCCTCCTTCCTAGATTGTAAGCTCCAAGGAGCAGGGCCCTCCTTTCCCTCTTGTATTGCACTGTATTGTTGCTTTATTGTCTCCCGTTATGTTGTAAAGCGCTGAGCAAACTGTTGGCACTATATAAATCCTGTATAATAATAATTTAGCACTAATATATTTTTATATAAATGGATAATCCTTAAGAGTGTAAGTAAACACAAGCACTGATTGGTTTTTAATTGGTACCTGTTTAGCTGTTAAATATGACACTGTTAAGCTTTCTTTTTAAAGCCATTTGAAGTGTTAATAAATACCTGCTGATCCTGCCAGTATCTGCTTCTTCTTCTGGGTTCATGTAAAAAGGGTTGAAATGCCAACCAAGCACTCCTATTGCTGTGTTAGCATTGTCCCCCTGTCGTGCATGCTCATGTATTTGGACTACAGGACAATGTGCTGATGAAGAGTAGACTGTAGAGTCTCTCTGTTAGGCTGTGATACCACAAGGCAACCATACCTCTTGACCTGTCACAAGGTGATGGGATTTGTCCTGTAACCAGCAGTGACATAACTGGAAGTGGCTCTGCCAACAGCTCTGATGTGTACCTTGCAAGACCCAGGTATTGTAGTCACCTGACATCTAAATTATTCTGAATATTTTAATGGGGACACCAATACTTATGAGCACGATTTTTTTTGTTCACATGTACTTTACATGTACATGGCTTGTGTTTTATATGCAAATCAGATCACAGCATCAGATTGAATAGTTTTACTTTACATAAAAGGTTATCAAAGAAACAAAAATAAAATTGCAAAATAAAATTAAGCACAAGGACTCTTGTGAAACATTCACACCAGTCAGGTCCATTGTGTTACATTGCTCGTGTCGCGTTAAAGAGGTCTATTTATTTGAATGGGCTGCCTAATGCATGTAATGGAATAAAAATTGCACGCATTACTACCTATTTTAGTGCACTGCAATTCAAGAGCATCAGAAAATGCGCTGGGGGGTAATTCACAATAAATGGCAGCGCAGCACACAAATCCAGAATACATGTTACCGTGCACTGTTGTAATGCCAGTATAACTTTAACACACTGGTGTGTTTGGGTCTTTAAAGCGGTAACAAACTCAAAATTTTAATATACTGCAGCTTACCAATCCCTAAATGTGGTGGCTGTATTAGTTTTCTTTATATATATATATATATATATATATATATATATATATATTATTTCTTTTATTTATAGTCTGCCTTCCTTTATTTTTCACCTGTTGATCTGGCAAGTAACACACTTCCTGTCCTAAGGTGTCTCCACTCTGGAATGGAGGAACAATGGAGACACCTTTATACAGCAGCACTGTCAATCTGGGGGGAGGGTACTATCAGATACTATCAGTCTGCACTAGTAGATTTAGATTTAAAGTTGAGCTTCAGTTAACACTTTTAAGCAGTTACAGCAACTGTTTTTTTATTCTTTTGGGATAGAGGTTTAACATAAACGAATAAAAGCTGACAATTGTATATACCCCGTCATTGGTAAATAGTTTGTCTCAGCTTTCTAACTGCCACTTTTGCTGGACAGCTTGGTCTGTTAAAGGAAGTTGGAAACTTGCAGACTTGCTTACCAGGTCGCCAGGTAAAAATAAAGGAAAGAAAGCCTAAAAAAGAAAACTAATAACCTGTTATATAAGATCTAATTTTTGGGTTTATTACTGCTTTAAAGGAAACTATTACTGAGAGAAACATGGAAGGTGCAATTGACTTCTCCTTCAGCAAGAGAAGATGCCTGCCTATCATGCCAACACGCTTGCTTCAATACTTTGAGTCATTAAGTATGCAGACAAGGAAGAACGACTATATTCTGACTAAAATACATTCTTGTTCTGATTCAGAAAGTACTGAAGGCAGCAGATTAGCAGCCAGCATTTTTTTATAGCAGGAGGTCAGCAATGGAAGCCTACATACTTCTCTTGGGAATGGTTCATTTTGCACAGTTGATATATTAATTATATGCATCTGCTACATGAGTACTTTCAAAGTGATCTGAAGAACGGCAAGCAATTAACATACTAGCTTCATATGTTCTACCACCCCCCCATTCACGATTCAGCCTGTGCCTTGAACAGGATGGTTTGACGCCTTAATTATGACTGCTACATTTTCTTCCTTTCTGTAGGCTTGGATTCGATTTCTCCTGCAGGGTTGGCTTTTTTCCTACATTATTTTTCTCGAAAATGGGCCAGGTTTATATATATATATTTTTCTTTTTTTTTTACTCTGATAATTACTTTTAATTTACTGAACTCTGGTATGTGTAAGGTTTATCAACAAATCACAAATCTGCAGCTTTTAAACACAATCTCAATGTCTATTTTTTCAGCCAAACACCCAGTATTGAATCTATTAATGGAATGCTATTTTTCTCTACAGGTCAAGGACCTCCACCGAACTGAAATATATTATGACTGAAGATAAAACCACTGACACAAAGATTCAGAAATTCAAGTCTAAGAACTTCTCTTTGCAAAAAACTAAATGTTTGTAAATACCACACATTACATTTAATGAGATGTTTTAATACGAATTCCATTTGTTACACACTTAGGCCCATTTGCATGGGCCTAGCTGCTGACTGCTGCAGTGGTTTGTGTTGTCAACAGTGGCTGGCCCACACATAGCAAGTGATTGGAAAGGCTGCCTCCTGAACATCTGTTTGAAGAGGGACTTCAAGCCGAATGCGGTTTTGGCACAGCACTATAGGCTTGTTTTATATTCGTGACCATGGCAATGTGTATTGGGCTGTCCAGTGGCCATTGCCTGGTTCTGACAGGCAGTTGAGGCAAGGTCATAAAAGCACCTTAACTACCTGGTTTTACTACCTTTTACATGGGCCTTATGTTTTTCAACATAAGGCCCATGTGAAAGGGGCCTTATGTTGAAAAACACACATCCATTGATTTCAACCAAAAGAAAAATAAATTAAAAACCTTTAATGTATCACAAAGTTTTAATGGAGACTTTTGGAAAAGGAAGCTCTTTTGTCAGACATGTATTACTAGCATCACTTGTCAGGATACAGTGGTGAATATATCAAATAATAACAAGCCCTAGAGAAGTAATCCATTACAATTTTCCACGAAAAGTGCTCATTCACATGGTCACAGAGGCATTTTTTATTCATCTGGAGGAGTGTGGAGCTACAAGCAGCTAACCTATGTTAGCCAATGAAGATGTAGAGGCTTTGCAGACTCACTCCCAAATCCAGTTTGCCAGGCGCACAGGGACGAGTGCATGGCCCCGAACACAGACAGTGTGTACCCATCCCTGTACACCTGTCTAAGATGTATGATGAGTCTGTACAGCCTCTGCGTCTCCATTGACTAACATAGGTTGTCTCCGTGCTGCTCCAGAGACATAAATGGCTGTTTAGACTGTACAGGTCTCTGTGACCATGCAACCTTACTGAATCCAAAATTATATTTACAAATAAATTTTGCTATAAAACTACAATCAACTGGGGAATCTTGCAGAGTGCAAATACTATTCTTCTTCACACCTATCTGCCTCATTTTAAAGCATTACTAAAGGCTTTTTTTTTTTTTAAATAGCA
Source organism: Staurois parvus (assembly GCF_062004578.1). NCBI lineage: Eukaryota > Metazoa > Chordata > Amphibia > Anura > Ranidae > Staurois > Staurois parvus. The sequence continues at coordinate 4,866,803 of NW_028317961.1, read as the reverse complement.
AACATGTTATACTTTCCCGCTCTATGCAATGGTATTGCACAGTGCGCCCTCGAACCTCCTCTTCTCAGGTCCCCCGCTGCTGCTGTCCACTCTTCCTCTTCTCCATCTGCCCCCATATCAAAGCTATGGGGGCAGATGCACGGGCTCGCTCCTGAACGGGGCTGTGTATGTTTGTAGACACACAAAGAGTGGCTTGGCCCTGCCCTCTCCTCGCTGGATTTGAGTGACAGCAGCAGGAGCCAATGGCTTCCACTGCTGCCTCTGAGTCCTGTGAGGAGAGGGAGAGAGAACAACACTGCTGCTTTTGGGCACAGGGGGGCTGGGGGAAGCTAATCTTGGAAGTTTTTTTACCTTAATGCAGATAAACTTTAGCCTCTACAACCGCTTTAATCCATGCAATGTACATTGTTTTGGTTCATTCATTTTCTTTGGACCCAACACAGCAAACACACACCAGACTTATTTTTTTTTATGCAGTATACTACAACACATGTGTATTTACATCTACTGTTGTAGTACACTGAAGGTTCAAGTTCAACTGTTTACTGCACAGATGTGTAGGGGCTCTATTAGAAATTAATGGAATGCCCTGCATGTTGCTAACAAGCATTATTGCACATGAAGCCGCCCTTAGACAGTGCTGGACCATAGGCATACTTGAATGGTACTGTCTGTAGTGACTTTCACTTTAAATAAGTGCAGTTTAAATACATTATTTTAATTAAAGAGTCATTAATATATTTAAAATTCTGTTAACTGTATCAGTTCTTCCTGTGGTGTTATTGTTAACAACAAAAAAAGGATGAGCACAGTTTCCATGCCTTCTACATACAGCTTCTGATATGAAAGCGATAGTAAACTTTTGTACATTTTCTTGTAAAAGCATAATGCACTAGTATGCATTGCATATTAGCGCATCATGAAACAATTCCCTAAAAATAAAGAACTTTAGCGGCATGCTGTCACCATTGATGGGGCTTCCATCTTCACCAGCACTTCCTTCCGGGTTCACAAGCTCTGGCAGTTTGAACGGCAGAGCCGTGATGAGGTCACGACCAGGGTACAGAGCTCTGAAGAGATGGCATGGGTATGCTGTCACTTCCAAGCATCATCGGCTGGAGAAACACTGAATATCTCCTAAATGTGCACATTTAGGAGATATTCCTCGTACTTACAGGTACGTTTTACAACAGGTTTACCTGTACGTACAAGTGTTTAAGCAGTGTTTACTACCGCATTAATAATATCTAGTGTTTATACTACAAAAAAGTTAATATAAAGAAAATATATGATTATGTTGTCAGTGCCCAGAACCTTTTGAATCTCCGGTTATCATGTCCATGTATTAATGTGCGATTATCCCATGTCCACGTTTATCTATGCTCAACATGTCCTACACACTGTGCAATTTATATCACTAAATGTTTACTTGCTGTCTTTTGTTCTAAAATGATTATGAGTATATATACACTATATTGCCAAAGTATTGGGACACCCCTCCAAATCATTGAATTCAGGTGTTCCAATCACCTCCATGTCCACAGGTAAATAAAATCAAGCACCTAGGCATGCAGACTGCTTCTACAGACATTTGTGAAAGAATGGGTCACTCTCAGGAGCTCAGTGAATTCAAGCGTGGTACCGTGATAGGTTGCCACCTGTGCAATAAGTCCATCCACGAAATTTCCTTGCTACTAATTCCACAATCAACTGTTAGTGGTATTATAACAAAGTGGAAGCAACTGGCAACAACAGCAACTCAGCCACCAAGTGGTAGGCCATGGAAAATGACAGAGCGGGTCCGTGCATACTGAAGCGCACAGTGCGCAGAAGTCGCCAACTGTCTGCAGAGTCAATAGCTAAAGAACTCCAAACTTTGTGTGGCCTTCAGATTAGCACAACATTAGTGCATAGAGAGCTTCATGGAATGGGTTTCTATGGCTGATCAGCTGCATCCAAGCTTTACATCACTAAGTGCAATGCAAAGCATCGGATGCAGGGGTGTAAAGCATGCCACTACTGGACTCTAGGGCAGTAGAGACTGACTGCATTGTGCCAAGTGTAAAGTTTGGTGGAGGGGGGATTATGGTGTGGGGTTGTTTTTCAGGGGTTGGGCTTGGCCTCTTAGTTCCAGTGAAAGGAACTCTTAAGGCGTCAGCATACCAAGACATTTTGGACAATTTCATGCTCCCAACTTTGTCGGAACAATTTGGGGATGGCCACTTCCTGTTCCAACATGACTGCGCACCAGTACACAAAACAAGGTTCATGGATGAGCGAGTTTAGGGTGGAGGAACATGACTGGTCTGAGTCCTGACCTCAACCCAATAGAACACATTTGGGATGAATTAGAGCAGAGACTGTGAGCCAGGCCTTCTTGTCCAACATCCGTGCCTGACCTCACAAATGTGCTTCTGGAAGAATGGTCAAACATTCCCATAGACACACTCCTAAACCTTGTGGACAGCCTTCCCAGAAGAGATGAAGCTGTTATAGCTGCAAAGGGTGGGCAGATGTCCCAATATGGTATATATATATATATATATATATATATATATATATATACTGTATATATATATACACACATGTTTTTGTCATAGTGTGAAATAGTTGACACATACAGTAGTTGTCTGAATGGTAGATTTGCTTCAAACCTGAACTCAAGAAAACAGCTTAGGATTCAGTTGAAATACCCATATGTAAACTGTCTTATCTGAAAAAGGATTTGTAATTCTGCCCAGCTACTTATGTGATTACTACAGCTTTGTCATACAGCCCAGCCAAGGAAGGGGGTTACACCACTTTCTTTGTTAGGGCTTGGTGACTGGTGTTTTTTCTGCACTAGATAAATGCCAGTCACCACAAGGGTAATAGAAAATATTTGCTTTCCATGTGCCCTGTTCACAACACAATACTGGTGTGAACTTTAGTCCAGCGTCACACCAGCATAGTGGTGTGCAGAAAAATGCAGACATGCTACACCATATGCTGTGCAGAGACATGAATGTGCTGAAACACGCATTAAACTGCCCCCTCACTGCAAGGCAAAACTGATAATTGCCTGCACCCTAAACTGGATTGTTCAGAGCATGGGTAGTGTGAATGTTCCCTTAGATTTGAGGAATACAGTGGTGTCACCTCCCTATCTGCAGCCTGTGACAGATGATGATATCCATACAGACTTATGAATTTATGCTAGATGTATTTTTTGTACCCACTGTAAAAAACTTTCCTTGGAGTCAACTGAGGAACACAGGAAGTCATTCACTTTCAGGTTTTACAGTTGCCTACAGGGACACTGGCAAACAAAAAAAAACTGTAAGGTAGCCCAGGATATCCCTTCTATGTAAACCAAAAAAACCCAAATAGAAAGCTGCACATACAAGCTATCTAAATACCAAATACCATAAAATATATATAACATATAAGTAAACTTTACAAAATATCAAAAATAAATTACATGAAGTGTCAGCTTCTTTAGGTGAAACAATAGTCCAAGAGTGAATATCACAAAAACTATTCTGAGAATAAGACCGCCAAAATATAGGGTATATTATAGAACATGTAACGCATTTTAGCGCAGCTGTAAAATTCAGATCAATGGAAGGACATCTGAAAAACAGTCATTTCCAATGTGTCCTATTCACACCAAAGCGATGCATTGAGTTGCGCTAAAATGCAAAATGAATGTCAATAGATGTCAAAATGTACTGTATGTCAACAGACGTCAGTGTGCAATAAAACATAACTAAAATGGATGGAAATATACATGCATTTTACCGCAAGTCTGTGTGAATTGGGCCTCAATGGGAATTTACCAGGAAGTTTGCACGTTTTGCTGTGTTTGTGTCCACTAATATTGATTTTAGTGCTATTTTTAGTGAAAATATTGCTTTGATAAACATTTTGGGTAACTATCAGAGGGCATAAAAAAACATTAGCACCTTCTTTTTATTTTCCTGGTTCTATCCTTTCAGAAAATGTGTGATTTGGGGAGGTTTTTAAAAACTCTGAGGCTCTATGCACACTGCTCCTAGAGGAGTTTAGCATTTTGCCTGTATAAGCAACTAATGTTATCCTGTGTATCCATGCACATTAGGTAGTGCAGAGATGTTTTTTTTAGCTCAGCATTGAGAAAAAAAAAAAACCTTTCTGTTTTGTGTTTTTGAGAGCATTTTTCTGGCAGAAAAAAAGCTAAACGCTCCTAAACACTTAGTACAAAATTAGCAGGTTTTTTTACTGACAAGAGCACTCATGTTTTTTTAAGCCAGTGTGCATGCAGCCTTAAAGCTGTAAGGGGAATAATAAGAAAAACAATGGAAAAATTGCAAAAATGATCTGGCCACCTGAGTTGTAGCCCCCATTCACATTTCCTGTATTTTTGAGCGATTACCAAGCTATTTGCCATGTTGCGCCAAAGAAGCTCAGGGACCAAATTTTGCCCCTGAGCCAGGTGCATTTTTAACATGCACATTTTGCCAGCCAACAATCATGGCAAAAAAAATGAATGGTGCCCAAATGAGTCCATGCAGTTTGCTGCCATTTTAAATTGCCTGGTGCTGCAGGGTCTGGCAGCAAAAGGGTTAAAGATTTGTCAAAGTAATTGAGGTGGAAAGTGGTGGAAAATGAGATCATATAGTTACCAACCCCTGTTCTGTTGCTACAAAGATCCTACTTTAAAGGAACTTGCACTGATTGCTATCACAAAAGATTTTTTATGTACTTGTGTAACTAACTGTTTTATGATAAGAATAATTCCAGAGCAACTGTGTGACAATTTCATGTTGTACAGAGTATGAATGATGGCAACAAAAAACCTCTAAAGGCTGGTCTCAGCAGCAAATAAGAGAACCAGTGGTTTGGAGAAGTCTCTACTCTATACAATATATTAAGATTTCAAATCAAAGCTGGCTATATCTGCTGCAACTGGCTTAGACAGTGATCCTGCTGATCATTTTAGAAAACAACAAACCCTCATCCAATTTAGCTACACATGTATATGGCTAAAGAACATCTGTGCTGTCCCCTCAGCAGCAGAGTGGCAGTATCAACATATGTGATCAGCTGTAGTAGTATCTTGCAAACACAAGAACACAAAGGATATAGTATGTTAGCAATCAAGGACAAGTGTATTATGGGATACTGTGAACTGTTTCCGTATACACATTATGGCAGTCAAGGCTATTACAAATTATGACGTTTTCTTCAACTTTACCAAATGTGTTAGGGCATGGGTGCCCAACCTGTGGCCCTCCAGGTGTTGCGGAACTACAAGTCCCATCATGTCTCTGCCTTTGGGAGTCATACTGTTAACTGCCAGCCTTGTAATGCCTCATGGAACTTGTAGTTCTGCAAAAGCTGGAGGGCTGCAGGTTGAGAACCCATGTGTTAGGGTCACATACAAAAATTTTAAACTGAAGCGTAAGGGGAACCAATTTGGGCAGAACACACATACTGTAAGCCCAGCAGACAGCGTATACCATTGGTAACCACATATACTGTTCTTCTTATCCCTCTCCACTGTAGTCATATTTACAGGTTTTTTAACCCCCTTTCCCCTTTAGCAGCTCCTGCTGATCACATACACTGATCAACCATAACTTTATGATCATTGACAGGTAAAGCGAGTAACATTGATTATCTTGTTACTAGGAATGCACCAAAATTTCAGAGGCTGAAAAGCCCTATCGGCATTTTGCTGATAGGAACATTTTAGCCAATACAGGTGCCAATACAGGGGGCTGTGTGTACTGTAATGGGGGGGGGGGGGCAGAGGAGAAAGGCAGGAGAGGAAGCAGTGTATACAGTGAGGTACCATTAAATGTCACTGGTTTTATTTATCAGCTTTTTCCCCCTTCACTATAGCTCCAAGAAGGAGCTGTCATTCTCCCCTCCATTAAAGGAAACAAAGGGGTGGGGTCACTGCGTAATGTCACTGGTAACCCCACCCCTTTATTTCCTTTAGCAGAGGGGAGAATGACACTTCCTTCTTGGAGCTATAGTAAATGGGAATAAAAGCCGTTAATTAGATTTCAAAACCAGCATTGTTTTTAAATGCAATTACCGCTTTTTTCTTCACTATATTTTTGAGAAGGCACTGTCATTCTCCCCACCGCTAAAGTAAAATAAAGGGGCGGAGTCACAGTGACATTACCCAGTGACCCTGTCCCTTAGTTTCCTCTAGCGGCAGGGAGAATGACAGCTCCTTCTTGGAGCTATAGTGAAGGGAACAAAAGCCGGTAATTAGATTTAAAAACTGGCAGTTACAGTTGTGGCCAAAATTATTCAACCCCCAATGCTGTAAAGGGGTTTAGGGACTATAGTGTACATTTGGAATTGTATTCAGAATCAAATCCTACAAGGACGTTGTAACTACCCAAATGCAACTAAAATGACATCAATTGTTTATGTAATACAGTAGTAAATGGTTCTTATGTGGTTTCTTCATTGCCACAATTATTCAACCCCTTAAAGACTACCACTCTGAAGAACAGAGGTTCATACAGGTGCTTTCCATCAGGTATTGAAAACACCTGTGGATGTCACCGAGCAGCAATCAAGCATAATAAGCACCAATTAGGCAGCTTTAAAATGACTGTGATACTCAGCTCCTTCTAGACATTTACTGGTGTGGTTACAAACATGGTGAAGGCAAGAGAATGGTCCAGGAAGACAAGAGAAGAGGTGATTTCTCTTCACAGGAAGGGCAATGGCTATAAGAAGATTGCAAAGATGTTAAACATACCAAGAGACACCTTAGGAAGCATCATTCGCAAATTCAAGGCAAAGGGCACTGTTGAAACGCTACCTGGTCGTGGCAGAAAGAAGATGCTGACTTCGACTGCTGTGCGCTACCTGAAGCGTAGAGTGGAGAGAAGTCCCCGTGTGACTGCTGAGGAACTGAGAAAAGATTTGTCAGATGTGGGTACAGAAGTTTCAGCCCAGACAATAAGACGCACACTGCGTAATGAAGGCCTCCGTGCCAGAACTCCCAGGCGTACCCCCTTGCTGTCTCCAAAGAATAAGAAGAGTCGACTGCAGTATGCCAAAAGCCATGTGGACAAACCACAAAAGTTGTGGGATAGTGTTCTGTGGACTGATGAAACAAAATTAGAACTGTTTGGGCCCATGGATCAACGCTATGTTTGGAGGAGGAAGAACAAGGCCTATGATGAAAAGAACACCTTGCCTACTGTGAAGCATGGTGGAGGGTCAATCATGCTTTGGGGCTGTTTTGCTTCTGCAGGTACAGGGAAGCTTCAGCGTGTGCAAGGTACCATGAATTCTCTTCAGTACCAGGAGATATTGGATGGAAACGTGATGCAGTCCGTCACACACCTGAGGCTTGGGAGACGTTGGACCTTTCAACAGGACAATGATCCCAAGCATACCTCCAAGTCCACTAGAGCATGGTTGCAGAGGAAAGGCTGGAACATTTTGGAGTGGCCATCGCAGTCACCAGACTTAAATCCGATTGAGAACCTCTGGTGGGACTTAAAGAAAGCAGTTGCAGTGCGCAAGCCTAAGAATGTGACTGAACTGGAGGCCTTTGCCCATGAAGAATGGGCGAAGATACCCGTAGATCGCTGCAAGACACTTGTGTCAAGCTATGCTTCACGTTTAAAAGCTGTTATAACTGTAAAAGGATGCTGTACTAAGTACTAAGATTGAATGTCACTTGGGGGTTGAATAAAACTGATAATGCTGTGAGCACAGAAAAGACATTTGTGGTTATTTCATTATAACTGTTATGTTATATTTGTCTGACCTACAAGTGCCTCTTTAATGTAAATGTAAGCAAGATGACTGAATGATCAAAAGCAATGTCAAACTGGCCAAAACACTCAATTTCAGTGGGGGTTGAATAATTTTGGCCACAACTGTACATATATGGGCATCCAGTGAGGGAGCCTGAGTGTATACACTGCTCCCTCAACCGCAATGCAACCGTGTACAGTGCACGTGGTTGCACCACAGTAGTGTAGGCTTACAGGGTTAAAACAGGCAATGAGGAACTGGCATATTGCCTCCCAGCTGCTTGTCAAATGCCTTCTGAAAAGCGACCTACCACAGATTGCTTTTAAAAGGGATGGCAAAAGCTGCTGCAAATGGAAACAAACCCAAGAAATGTTGTAAAAAAAAAAATCACACTACTTTGCTAACCAGCACTTTTGCAACTCTAAAATAAAACTTATAATAAAGGAAATAGAAAGGCTGCCATTGCTAACCCTGAAACACTGAAAAAAGGTGCTAAGAATGGAAAATGGGTGGATGTTTGATAGGTCTGCCCCTTCTATTCACAGAAAACTGTGCTAAGGCTTCTATGAATGGAGGAGCTTGGCAGAAGAGGCAGACATAGTTGGGCTTTCTTGATGACAGCCTGTGATAGCACCTTGTATTAACCCCCTCATCATCCATAGATTACGACAACAAAGGAGGTGTTGGGGGGGGGGTGTCATGAAAGGAGAAGGATTTTAAATGGTTGTAACCCCAAATATAAAACTACTTTTTGCCATAAATGAATACATTTTAATGTAAACATACATAAACATAAAGCTGTGAGTGTGCCTTAGAAAAATGCTCCCTTAGCTCTTGTCTCAGCCCTCCAAAAACTGCTGGCCTGTGAGCGTGGCTTAGGACCAGAGAATTGTAGGTGGAGATGTGATGTCACACAATCCCTCAGTTATACACACCGTCCAACCTCGGCTCAAGAACGTGCACAGGTATCTGATATCTCTATGCTTGCGAGCATGTCTCCTGAGTGCATGCAGGGAAATACACAGGTGCTAGTGACTATGTCAGCTCTGCTTACAGCACAGGATCTGTGCTAATCAGGAGAAAGCTGGTAGGAAGGGTTAATGTTAAAAATCCTAGGAATCTTACAACCTAAAGTGGCAATGTGGACCTGGAAACATTCTCATGTAAGACTCTGTAAACAGCAATTCACAATCTAGGTGCTGTGAATACAGCAGGACAATAATCAGCTGTCAGCAGACTTACCTAGATAACTACAGCATTACTGAAGTGATGCCGATCTATGTCATAAATCACTGGTGCTGAGTTTTCGATCTTGTAAAGGCAGAGACCAGCAGGGAGAGGACACCCACTCCCCCACACCTTTGCAGTGTATTACATGGAGACTCATGCTTGTTTTGTCTTCAGTACAGTCTGTCACTCACAGGAGAAGGGGCGTGGCAACACCATTTTTCTGCTTGTGTCAGATTTATTCTGTTCAGAAGAGCAGGGGGGATTTCTGGAGAAGGGGATTGCGTCAAGATACAAACTAAGCTCAAATGCTTAGTAAAGGTAAAATCTATTCAATTGTAGGATTAGATTGATTTGTGTTTTTTTGGTTTACAACCACTTTAACTCAAAAGGAGAGACATTAGCACAAGGGACTCATCTTATTGACTGTAAGCTATGTCCCTTGTGCTGACCTTTCTGTTTATTTTTTTGGCTGCACTTAGGCTTTAACATGTTAAAGCTTATATAGGATTTCAGTGATTAAGATTTAGGTTAAGGGTTAGCTTCAATGATTGTAAGAGTTAAATGTTCAATATATACACAGTGGCAAGAGCCACTGTAGCCAAAGTACTAAATTGTCTCCATTTGTAGACAATGTGTTTAACTACCGCCTGGTGGATGCCTAAACATTTTGAGATTGCTTTGTATCCCTTTCCAGCCTTAGTCCTCCTGCACACTGAACGTTTTTACAGCTGCTGTTTTTGTCTTTTTTTCCTACAGCCAGTAAACTCCCCAACATGTTATCCTATGTGACCATGCACACATAGACTGTAATCAGCGCTTTTTGGCAGGGGTGATTTTTGGCTGGAAAAAAAACCCAGAACGCTGAAAAAAACCCCAGCTCTAACGCTGAAAAACGCAGCACACCGGCATTTTTGAACTCAGAAAAAAAATTATTTTTGGTCAAAAGAAAGCTAAAAACCACAAATGCAAAAAAAACGGCAAAATGCCACTAAACGCTAATGCAAAAACACTAAAAAACACTGAAAAACTCACATTTTAACGTGAGTTTACACAGCTAATGTTACAAGCGGTATGAAAACGCCCAGTGTGCATGGAGCCTTATGCAGATCAGCTACTCTTGATTGTATGTCTTCAGAGAGCTCCGTTTTGCAAGGCATGGTTCACATCAGCTGATGCTTTTTATAAACAGCCATCTTAAAATTTTGAGTGTCTTTTACCAATTAAAGTAGCTCTAAACCATACCTCCAAACTCATGTAATTAACTGGACTCCAGGCGTGGAAACTATTGACTCCAATTAGTTTGCGTTGAAGTAATTATTCTACGGGCGCAATTACATTTTCCTCCAGCACTGTGAATGTTTAATGGGTGTGTTCAATAAATATACAAGAAATTAGAATTGTGTGTTATCAGCTTAAGCACATTGGGATTGATTTACTAACACCCCGGTCACATCGGGTGCGACTTGGCATTCTTCCAAATCGTATGCCAAGTTGCACCCTATTGTCTGCAATTAGAGCAGTCAAATCAGTGCAGTTCTGACTTGGTCAGAGCCGCACCGATTTTCAAAGTAGTACATGCACTACTTTTGGTGCGATTTGCATAGACATCTGTTTCAGATGTCTTACAAAGCACACCTGAAATCGGCATTTCACCCGACTTTGAAATTGTGCAACTTCACTGTAAGTCGCACAATTTCAAAGTCGGGCTTGATTTGACCGGGGGGGGGTAAAGGCAAACATACTATGCACCGCAAATGCCCCTGTAAGTGCTCTTCAAGTGCAGTTGCTTTAGATCTGAGGGAAAGCTCTGAAATGAGGTGAAGCTCTGCTGAGTTCTTTAATCCAATCATGTGCAAGCGAACATGCTGTTTTTTTTTTCTTTCGTGCATATTCTCCTCAGATCTAGAGTAACTGCACTTTCAGTGCACTTGAAGTACGCTTCCAAGTGCACTTAGAGTGCACAGCCAATTTGCCTTTAGTAAATCAACCCCCTTGTGTTTGCGTTTATTATTTCCAAGGTGTTCACATACTTTTTTCTTGCCACTGTAGGTTCATTTTTTACCTACCAAAGAATCTTTAACTCATATCATGTTCATGTCATGCACATCTATGACATCAGAATGCCAGGCAGTTGTTACCCATTTCCCGATTCACCAATATAGTTTCTGCTCACCTCTCCCTCTATACTATTTAAAGTGGTTGTAAAGTCTGAAAGTTCTTACCTTCATGCATTCTATGCATGAAGGTAAAAACAAATCTTATGTGTGCAGCAGCCCCCTAATACTCCTAATACTCACCTGAACCCCCTCTCAATCCAACAATGTGCATGAGAGCTGTCGTGGGACTCACTCTCCTTATTGGTTGAGACAGCTGCTGTCAATCACAGCCAGTGAGCCAATGAGGAGAGAGTGGGGCCGAACTGCGGCTCTATAGGACCTTCTCTATTGCTGCGCATTACTTACGAGCAGGGAAAAGGACTACATTTCCCATGATGCAAATTAAAAAGCAGGAAATGAGAGGCATCATGTGCAGCAAACCTGTGGAGGAGAGGAGGGGGAGTGGAAGGTGGAGTTGGTGCCAAGGACTGCACATCCACATAGCCAGCCACTATCCTGATAGGCACAGTGGGCGACTCAGACCAGGAGACTTCTGAGTCCTCCCACTACAGCAAGCAGAGACGCACTTACATCCCTACTTGCTGTAAAAAAAAATTACAGCGGGGCAGAGACAAGACCGGTGGCCAGGGGGATACAAGAAGCCCTGATTCAAAAAATGTACCCTGGATTTCTCAAACAGGGCACACTGGGGAAAGAAAGAAGAAGCATTAACTATTAAGGTATGTAAGCGCCAGTGCTTACTGGTAGCAATATTTCTGCCCAGAGTTCTGCTTTAATCTTGCCCTCTGTGATGCAGGATAATTTCCTAGATGCCTCCATCCTGGTCAAGCATAAGATGAATGAAAGCCACACAACTCCCTAGTCTGGACACAACAGACTTCTATATACTGAAGCCAGCAGACTGCTTGGCTGGAAAGCTGTAAATGGGATTATGCTTACTCAAGACCCTAACAAGATAAGTGGACATGTATACCAGCCACTCCTGTATTGGCCTATGTGTTCTACATGTTTTATGACAATCATCTTTAAAATGTACATTGATACACACTTGATGTAGCTGTTCCTGATATCATAAAAATACAATGTTCAAGTAAGCAATGTACGGTAAAATAAAACACCTCTGTGTGGTTCCCTTTGCAACATCTGAGCAAAACACCCTAACAATCGGAAATTGAATGTTTCCAAGTAAACACATAAAATACCAGAAAACACTGCAATTGCTCAAGAACCTTTAAGTATCTTTCGACGTATGCAAATCCCAGACGGGAGACCTGAATGCAAATCATGTAATTATTAAATAATTTTTCTTTGCTATAGTGTGTCCATTTAACACTTTCACACCCTTGATTCATAAGAGAGTGTTAACACCTGTCAAACTAATTTTACAACAGGAGTGTTATAAGCTAAAGTAACATGAAAAACCCAAGACACTGATGAATGGTGAATACTGTGAAATCAATGAAGGGAGAAAATAGTTTTACATGGTAGTGGAAATGCTGATAGTTCAGAATTTACGATGTACAATGAATCCCTCTATTAATACCTAATTAAACCAATAAGCCTTTATATAGATCTTTTATACAGTATACCATATGGTCTTTTACAAACTATTTTAATATTGCAAGCACTGTCTATTTACATAGCAAACTATTTATTCCAAGTGTTAGATTCTGTTTATCAACAAGCAGATGTTATGTAGCAAAATGGGACTTTTATTTTGCTGTAGACTAGGAGTAGTACTTTTTGGGTCAAAAAGCAACTGTGAATCATAGCAAGCCTTAAAGGCACAAAGCTTCCTTTATGATCAGCTTGGCCAAGAGGATTTGAAAGCTTGCTATGACTTCCACAACATTATTCTTATCAACCTTTTGGCCCAAATAAATTATATTTTTAATCCACCAATAAATTAATAACATAATTTCAGATTCTGGCTCTACCCACCTTTGTGTGGATAATATCTGGGGCTATATTATCACAGATAATACTGTGGTTTTCACACAGGAATTTTTTTCTACGTCCCCTGTTCTTACCACAATGTAGCCAAGAGGTACGTGGTGGTAAGGTACAAAAAAAAAGTAGCATGTCATCCTACTTAAACTACTTAAACTATTCAAGTTATATCCAAATGAGGTAGCACTAACATCACAGATACGAGAGATTTACCATCATATCACAATGTCTGAGGCCAGCTTGACAATCTCTTTGAAGGATATATAAACACATCCTAATGCATGGTATACTAATGCTCCAAATTATAAGATTTTTGCATTTACAAAAAAGTTAATTGAGGGAGACAGAAAAATAGCCTAATATTACCCTGCCCTTAACCACTATATTTCAGTTTTGTGAGCAAGCAGCAAAAGTGGCCAATAAACACAAAGGGGTGGGGACCTGTGTTCCTAAATGGACTTCAAGAAAAAGATTTTGTGGGATGCAGGATGTCCAAAAGCAATCCAACTGAGGGGTGCACAGGAGCTCTTGAAAGATCCAACTGTGGATTTCCAAACAGGGAAATCCTACTAGAAGAATATCAGAATCAATCATTGTCTGAAAAAGGTTAACATGAAAAAGGAGTAACCACAATATAAATTGCTACTACTAAGGAAGGTCACCAAGAATGAATTTGGTGGTCCAGAACAGGACAGGAAATACCACTATAGGAAAACTATCTGAAAGAATGATGGATCTCAACAAAAATGTGAAGGACAATAAAGCAACTGCTAAAAAAAAAAAAAAACAGGTGGGGGGCAAACTTAGAACATAAGTGGTTAACAAAAGAAAAATGTTTGTACAGTGAAGGCCAAGACTAGGATTCCTAATGCTTGACCTAAGGGAAAGTAATGTTTGACAAAGCATAAATAGGTCCCATAAGGATCTCCAGACTTCTATCTACAAAAACTCTGCAGATAAAAGGAGAGCTGTGTCTTTTGATCTTCCAGGGGAGAGCAGGAGTAATAAGATGGATTTTCTTTGTGATGAAAGAAGCATTCTTAAAAAAAATCCCCACTGTATAAAGAGGAAGAAATTCACAAGCAGCGATCCAGGAACAAGAATTAGTGTCCAGCATTGAAATTGTGTGGACACTATGGGGTTTATTTACTAATGCTGGAGAAGTGAATCAGATTCACTTCTGCACAGAAACCAATCAGCTTCTAATCTCAGCTTGTTCAAATAAGCTTTGGCAATAAAACCTGAAAGCTGTTTGGTTTCTATGCAGAAGTAAGCCTGATTTTGCACTCTCCAGCTTTAGTGAATAAACCCCTAGGCGAACGCCAATGCTGTCCAGCATAAGTAGGCAGATATCAGTCAGGGACAGATGGAGACAAAAAGAACTGTTCTAAAATAGAACTTATAGGGAAGGTCTTTGTGTTAAGCCACGTACACACGGGCCGAATATTGGCTGGTATCAGCCGGTGCAATAAAAACCGTCTGACATTCAGCTCATATGTACACCCGCCTGGCTGGCTTCCAAACAGGCAAACATGAAAACCAGAATACAATCGGTATCCGATCAGTGTTGGCAGCTGGCAGCCAATGGCTATCAGCACTGACCAGTATGTTTTGGCCAGGGGCAGTCCCTCTGTCAGAACACAATAGCACAACGGGAAGATCACAGCACTAACATGGGATCGTTAGTAAAGCAAGCTCCTCCCAGGCTCTTCAGTTTTTTTTGTTCAGCTGCTTGGTTGAACAAAAAAAAACTGATGGTGTGTACCTAGTTTTGTAAGAGATGAAGAAGACCCTTTACCTGGTACAGCTGGTTGATCCTCTAGAAGAGCATACTGAATAGAGCAGAGGAAGAGCAGATTGGAAACAATTGTGTGCATATCAGAGTTATCAGGAACCTGGTGAAATAGTCTGTATGGTGCTGAGGCAGAATTAAATGTCTGCAAAGTACTGAGAATAGTAAAAATATTATGTTTTTCTTAGAAGCATCCAACCACTTAGGACACTAGCAAACAACTGAAGCATGACGGGTAGAGTGGGATCTATTCGGGGGCTTGTCTTCAATGCTTTATTTCTGTTTGGCAGTGTTTACCTCCTGTAGGCAGCTACATATAACCCAAATGTTAAACAATTACTATATTCCTGTATACCTTAATGGACAATAAAAAAATTATCTATGGCTTTAAACTGTGAAAGGCCCCCTCAATTATAATAATAAAATCTTTCCACCATTTTTTTTTCTTTGAGCACTGATCCATGTTGTATCACCTAAGCTGTTAATGATTGCTGAAGTTCTGAGGAGGATATTTTGAGCTCTGAGGAGAGTCCAGCTGGGTCAGCATAGATCTTACTGACTTATATGGAGGTGCAATTAGACGTTTGGGGGTCAATCTTAAAAGATGAAAATGTGCCCAAAGGAGAGTTTGGTGCAGGGGTCTACTATCACACATTTCTTGTACCACATTCACGTATATTACTGGACTGGATCATGGATTTATTTGTGGACATTCATGTTAGTAATTGTTGAGGGTTTTACACATATACATATGCACATGGTCTATAGTTTGTCTAATGGACTTAATGTAAAACATACGCTTTATTATTTAATTTAGCACAGCATATTCACATTCACCCTCATTTACGATAATAAAATCTTTCCAGCATATTAAATTATCAGACAGATTTATCAGTTTTCATATTAGACCTGTGTGAAATAAATATAATTACACTTATTACCACTGAAAATGAAAGACAAATATTTGAAGGAAAGGTCAAAGATGATATGGAAATAAAACAAACAATAACCAGCAGTCCAACTGCAGTTTACTTTAGATAGATCTGTGAAATGTGTATTCTGGTTGGTTGCTATGGGTTACTGCACTTTGTACCTTTTTTCTGTCTTACTTAGTAAATAATCAGGAAAGCATGTAATTTCTGTGACTGTTTCTGCTAATCTGATACTCCAAAGAGGTGCATTCATTCATAGTTTCATTCATTCATAACGGAAGAATTGCTCTTAGACGTCTTAGTCCATGAAGGCCACAATGTGCAGCCTGTGAGCATTTTGAAAGCCACATTTTTGATGGACTGGTTAAATCCACAGGAGAATTATGTATTGCACACTTTGTAAGACACTCACAGTTCACACAGCTTCTTCTAGCTATGTGAAAAAGCACACACACGGAGGTGCAAATTTATTTACTTAGCTTTGCCGGAAGCACTGATAATAATTCTTTGTTACGGATAAGCTATTTTCTATTATTTTACCACAGACTGTTCCAGAAGACTAAGAGAATGAAAAATGTAAACCATATGCAGGATTTGCGACTCTGGCTCAGATAACAAGAAAAAGCTTTGATATTCCAAAATCTAGAAACATTTTTACAAGCAATATGCAAGATTTTACAGTTTATGCAAGTAAATGCATCACTGCAGGACTGGCTTTTAGAAAGGCAAATCCAGACCATTAACCTTAGCTGATACCATACTAACTGGCTATAAATCAACACAAATACAGTAGCAGCAAATGTAGAAATTATACCATGTACTTCTCACTCCTCCACATACTGGATCATTTTACAAAAGAACTACATAACAAGGCTTTACTGCAAGCTCTTTATCTAAGAGCTAGTTGCTTATTTGAAGCTAATCATCTAAATATATGACTCAGTAACATTATTATAGCAATTAGTATACAATATTACATAGCGTATTTGAGAAAGCGAGGGAGAGAAACACTATGAGCAATCACCAGTCCACAAATGAAAGTAAATGCAACAGAAAAAAAAAAACTATTAAGCAGCTATACATCAAAGCACTACACAACTAAGTTTAAAAAAATGAGAATATGGCTCTATGAAACACAAGCGCACATGATTTTACCTTGTCGTGATCTGTTAATAGAAAGAAGCTGCCAGAAAACTGAGGGATAGAAAGCAGACACGTATTTTTAATATCTTTATTTATAGAAGAGGCAGCCTGATATGACGGTTTAAATGCCAGCTCCACTATCTGTGCCTTTTCCTTACAAATTCATTACCCTTCCTTACAAATTGGCTAAAAACAGCGTTTCTAAGCCAGCAGTCATTGCATCTACCGTGGATGTTCTTGTACAAAAGGGGGCACTTACTGATTTTCTCCTCGTCTCTGGAAAAAGGGAAGCAGCAGAGCTGGCCCATGGCACCTTGTTATTCTGCTGATCCTCTTCTGTGCAAACACCTCAAAGTGCAGATTAGTGCACAGGCTGGCAGAACGCTGCTTATTCCACAGACAAGGGAGGGGAGCAGAGGAGGAATTGAAGAGAAGGGAACCAGCGGCTATAGTGAAGGAACAGCTCCTCCTCCCTGTCCTGCTGTTTGATGCAATTGCTTTAGGACTGACAGCAGAGGAGACAGCACTACATTGGATCATACATGTGCAATGCTTTTTATCTGCACCCTGAATAATTACCGCAACGCTGCTTATGCTGCATTAAAGCATTTTATATAAAATGACTTTCCCTTTCTAGTCTTGTATTAATGTGAATATAGAAGGAGAGCAGATAAAGAAGGATGATGACCTAAGCTTTGATATACAATAAAGTATAAGGCTAATTGGGATAAGCAGTGTTTTTTTTTTGGGGGGGGGCCTTCAGGTGAAACATGCAGGCAAAAAGATCTACTCTTTTTCCTCCATTTTTATAAGGTTGTTTATTGGGGGGATGGGGGTGGGGTGTATTTATGGTAGCTTATTTCATTTCATTTAGGGGTCTTTCACTTGGCCACCCATTCAAATCTTAAGGCCGTACACATGTTGCAGCTGCAGCTGCAGCTTTTTTTAAAGGATAAGTTCACCTTTAAAAAAAATAAAAAAACTTTTACTATTTGTTTTTTAAGGAGCCTGGAAAGCATTGCACCAGCAATCAGCAGATCACTGGTGCCATACAGAGCTCCTGCACTGACTGTCCATACATCATACAGGCACGCAGTTTCACACTGACAGAAAAATTCAATGAACTACCAGAGTGTTCAACAGCTACGTGGTAGTTCATTGAGAGCTACAAGTCGACAGCCACAAAGGATGCTGATGCTTGTAGTTGTCACATTCACAGAACTCTGTTAGGAGCCTGCACAGTCATTCTCTTTTCAGTGACAGTTGGTACTGGGAAGTTCTCCCCGTACTGCTGTCACAGGGCTTGGATCGCCAAGGAGCAGGAACATGTTATATGTTCCACCCTAAAAACTGGTGGAACGTGTAACATGTTCCCGACGGTGATTCTGACACTTAAGGATCCTTTCACAGGGGCATAATCTGTTCAGTCGTGTTTTTGCTAAGAGAAAACAGAATCAGGGATGGTTCATACTGAGATCACATGGGAACATGCACGTTCACATGCGGTGCATCTTGACAGCCCATTTATTCAAATGGGCTGCAAAATGCACTGGACCATGGGAAAAGTAGTGCTTGCACTACTTTAAAAGCATACTACACCAAATATGGTATTGTGGCAGCATGAATTAGGTGCCTGCAAGAGCACTGTGTTTGCAATCTGTGTTTTGGGTGCCATTACATTGGCATCCACATGCAGATCACAAGGGCAGTATGTTTGAATGTGGTGTGGGAACACACACAGAGCATGCCTTTCCTGCACTGCATTCTAGTGTGAATTGGCCCTTAGTTTACATCAGTTTTCACATTCGTCTTAAGTTCAGTTTACATCAATGTAAACTTCAGTTCTGTTCAGGTCATTTTACATAATTTTCATCAAGTCCGTTTTTGCAGAAACCAATCATAGGCACCAAAAGTGCTTCTTGCCTAAAAGAGGACCTAAAAAGGAACGGATATAAACGGACAACATATGTTTACATACATTCAGATCTATCTAAGGCCTTGTTCACGCACAGCAATTAAATCCGTGTACTGTGCAGGGCTGTATATTACCAGCATGGAGATGCTCAGGTGTTGCTCACACCCCTGTGACAACAATGGGACTGCTGGCTTGGGGATGTAAGCAATGCCTATGTATCCCTGTTCCAGCAGTCCCATTGTTGTCTATTAGGACACAGCAGTGCATAGACACAGCTGCTGCTCCAAATGTGACAGCCATGCGGGTGCACAGTCCTGGATGCAACCAGGGTGAGTTCAGGGACATGCACCCATACAGATGTCATATTAGGACACAGGGGCTGTCCCAAAAGACATGAATGGGACTACCTGAATCGGGATGCATGGAACACCTGTGAATGAGGCCTAAACGGAAAAGGATGCTGCCTTGTTCTGTCCCAACACACAGATCTGAACAGGCACAGATGTAGGTAGATGATCATCCATTTACATCTGCCCACCCATAGTCATACATTATGGTTCAGTCTGGATCCATCTGAAAAACTGACAGATGGATCTAAACTGAATGTTTGTGTGAAAGTGCCCTAACTGGGGCTGCAGAGTTTAACAAACAGCACTGCCTACCAAGCTCACCCATTGAGATTAATGTGGCCACACCAAAACAGCAAGCCAAATGCTTGGATCACATTTTGCCACATTCTAAAATTGTTAAAAAAGTAAAATTGGTGTTTGGCAACTGAAAAAAGTAAACAAACAAAAATAACAAAAAAAGTGTTTCAGGAGGTGGCAGTACTGCCTCCAACTGACCAGCTGCCCTGTTGTTAACTGAACATGCTGCAGGTGGTTGCCTGATTGATACAGGTGCCAATTAGAATGCTTTGCAATTTATGATTGGCTAAGGTGGAGATCGTGACATCACCACCCCGCCTCATCCAATCAGGGAATGCTTTGCATTCATTGAAAGAATGCAAAGCAATCTCTAAATGGCGCTTGAACCATGCAGGCTACTTCCTGTGTGCACAATGCAGCAAGGCAGCCACTTGCCACAGGACCCTGAAGCTAGTGGAGATCACTGTAGTAGCAGCATCTACTACAATGATTTCCAGCTTCCAGGGGCTTAGCCAGGTATGGTATAAACATAGTTACATTGATCCAAGCTGAACCAATATGTAAAAAATATCTATACCTGGAATACATCGCAAAGTAAAGACTGAAGATTGTTAGGTCTAATACACTTGTACAATTTGTACCATTAAATGCATGTATTGTTATAGTCAATGGGAAGGCAAATGTATTGTAAGCCTCTTGCATAGCTGATATTTCCCTCTCAGGTCACAGCTCAGTGTCGAAGGCCCTCCAATACACCCACTAACCTATGAGGAAAGAAAAAACAGAGGGCGCCCAGGCCTAGTGCATTACCATAAAAAATGTTTAATAAAAAATAAAGTATGTGTTGTATTCACAAACGACAATATAGTCAAGGAATGTTATAAAGAACAGCTGGGTCAACACCGCGCTGAGTAACAGTCCGCAATAGGGAGTATAGACATCCAAAAGGCTGACACGTTTCGAGGACATGCCTCTTCCTCAGAGCCAACTGACCAAATGTCTGCTCCCTCTTTTATATGCTCACTACTAGTTAAACCAAAGGTCACATGGGCCATCCTGGACACTCCCCTGTGCAGGTGGAGGAGTCACAGGGGCAATCGACATAGTGTAAGTAAACACGAAAGGTCTATAAAAATATATATAAATATATATGTGTATAAATAAAACCATTGAAACTAGTGACAATCATAAAATCATATGAACCATAAGAAGTGTGCACAGTGAAAAATAAATAAGTGGAAAGTTACACATATATATAAAATAAAAATCCTTCCCTGGTGATGCACTGCACTGCTCGTCTTTAAATAAATGGATGGATGGATCGATGGATGGATGAGCAACGCTACAAAGCTGCCTAGTGCTCTGCTTGCCATAGACAACCATGGGACATGGATTTAGTATAGAGAGTAGATCTGAAACCCAGCAGAGACACTTTTTAATTTGTATTTGCTGGTTCTTTACCCACTAACCTATGTTCATAGGTCTGCCAAAAAGCATACGAGGTTGTACCATTAGCTTCAGGACAGGTGATTAGAGTGTTCTGAGCGCTTTCTAACAAGTGTATTGGAACATGGTTTAACTATTTCCACCACTCCAGGTGACCACACTTCAGCAGCTATGAACTGCCACTACTCTCTATTCACCTACTGCAGCAGAGCTGAGCACCTGACATTTTGGGTCTCAGTTGTAAGATAAACTAATTTTTGGAAAGACATAAAGCGGAGCTCCAGTCAAAATGTAAAAAAATAAAAATCCCTCGATCCAGCGGCTGTCCTCTCTCCCTGGCTCCGGCATGTTAAGTGTGGGCACCCGGCTGTATCAGCTTGCAGCTTCCCAAATGGGTACCCATTGCACATGCATGAGTAGTGCTGCGTCTTGTGAATGGTCCCGTAGTCTTCTGACACCTGACACGTGTGAGGGAGGACAACTTCCAGTTCGGAAGCGGGGGGCGAGGCCTTCCCTTTTTGGGTGGAGCTCCGCTTTAAGCTCTGTCCACTCTTTGCTTCCACAAGCCCCAAGCCCCTCTCTTTCACCATTCCACCGTATCTCCATGCCCTACAGTCAAAGGCTTCAAATCCAATTTTGATTGACTACCCCAAGTATTTAGTGATATAGCTGGTATTCTTACATTCATGCAATTTTTAGATACATCACTTTTCCAGTGCTAAGCTTCCCAGTCCCTTCTTAATGACCTGCTCCACCTCTTTCCTCTAATAATGGATGTTAACTGTGGCAACAACTTCCAGAGTCTTCTTTTGCCATCTATTGTACCCTGTTATATTTGGCTTTTCTGTGCAATCTGAGCACAGTTGCCATAGATACCACTGAAAAAGCAGTCACCACCACTCCATTAATAATCTCTATGGGAGTAAATGAAGCCAGCATCCCTAAATTCAACAGCTGCAATATCCCTCTGGATGAACAGGCAGAAATTATAAACTGTACCCATGTTTGTCAAACATACATATCTGGTTCTACAGGCATTATATAAAGAGGCATGTGGGAATATGTCCCAGGTGATACAAGAAACATGCTCCTGCTTTAATAAAATAATGAAGGTTTTAAAGCTAATTATGGAATATAAAATTGTCTTCATGTAAAAAAATTTACTAATGTATAGATATCTGGGATTTTGTAACAGCTATCCAAAATGAAGTAGCTTCCTTGGAGCAAAGACTGGAGCAAGCTCTGACCAAAGACAACCATTTAGGAAATTGTTTTAATCCTAGTGGTTTAAAATAGGCATAAGTACTCAGTGGTGAATCCAACATAGGGGAACAGTAACACAGTTCACTAATAACCAAAAAATACCTTCAAAACCAATCTCATAATCATAAAATAGAAAATCTTATATTCCTTGCTAAATCAAAGGCAACAGTATCTTTGTGAGAGACAATGATAATATGCATATAGTCAGAAATCATGAAATCCAATAACTGTTAACTACAAGGAAACTCCTAGAGATGCCAGCATTGCAAAAATAAGAAAACCTTGATGTATAATTATCATGGTTCATACAATTTGTTTCTTCAGAGCTACATTGAACTTTTTCATTTACCCACAACAATATTCACATTCATAGAACTATAAATGTTGATGTGATGTGCTGAAGTGTTTCCACCAGTGTTGCTGTCAAAACACAAAACATTTACTGCCGGAGCACATGCAACCTGAAATATGACAGAAACTCCCATTAGAAATTAATCCAATGAATATTTAAAGAATAATTTAATCATTAAGGAAAAAAAATATATGCAGATATTGTTTGAAGGTAAAAAAGGTGCATTTATTAGTTATTTCCCACAGTGTCTGCAAAGTATTGCACTTGCAATCAGAGGATCACGGGTGCAGTATCAGGCTCCTGCAGACACTTTATCCAGTTTTTTCAGGTAGAAAGCCAGAGGAAATGTCAAAGGACATACGAGTGCTCAGACTTGGGGTGAGCTTTAGGGTGGTAAGCAACATGTCACACCCTAAATACGGGTGTAACAAATAACATGATCCTAAAAGTGAACTTAGCCTTTAACCACTTGCCCTCCTGAGGATTTACCCCCCTTCCTGACCAGGCCATTTTTTGTTGATAACACAGGTTTTTTGATGGATTCAATTCTGTCTACCCTCTGGAGAAAAACGATCCAGTAATGTCTGAGTAGTAATTCCATCAGGTCCTCATTAGTAAGCTCATGTTGCACAGCAAGATGTTCAATGAAGTTGTCCTCTTGCAGATCTAGCTCCAGCTTCGTGCTAAGGGTCACTAAGTTGTTGAAGACCTCTTTGGACCCCTTACCCATCTTCTGAAGTCCATGAACTTCATGAACAAACTGCGGGCAAAGGTTTTTCCAAACCCCATTCATGGTGACAGCCGAAACCTCACGCCAAGCAAAGTTTATGTTTTTTATGGTCTTGTAGATGTTATACTCCTTCCAAAATTGTTGCAAGGTTGTTCCTGTTTCATCAATAGCCTTCACTGCCTGATGAAAAGAGTGACGTAAATAATATTTCTTGAAAGTTGCAATAACTCCTTGGTCCATAGGTTGGATGAGCACCGTAGTATTTGGTGGCAGATGCACTACTTTGACGTTGGGATGAAAGTCATCCATGAATTGGGGGTGACCTGGTTCACTGTCAAGCAGCAAAAGAATGTTGAATGGGATATCTTTCTCCAAACAATATTTCTCTATATCTGGGATAAAGTGGTGGAAAAAAGAGTCCTGGAAAATGACCTGTGTAACCTAGGCTTTGGAGTTACTCTTCCACACAACAGGTAGAGAGCCCTTGGCTATGTTCTTTTGAGGGCTCTTGGGTTCTCTGAATGGTAAACTAAGAGAGGCTTTAGTTTCATATCACCGGAAGCATTGCCATCAAACAACAGAGTAAGTCTATCCTTTGCGGCTTTGAAGCCTGGCATCTCCTTTTCCTCTTTAGTGATGTAACTTCGTTCTGGCATCCTCTTCCAGTACAGTCCTGTCTCATCGACGTTAAAAACCTGTGCGGGTAAATAAGCACCTTCATCAATAATTTCTCTAAGTGTTGCTGGAAATTCTTGGGCAGCTATGGTATCTGCACTCGCAGCATCACCACTTACTTTTACGTTGTGCAGGTGGGCTCTAGCCTTAAATCTGTTAAACCATCCATGGCTGGCAGTAAAAGATGGACACTGTTCACCCCATTTTTTCTTCAAGTCTTCAAACAGGCTTTTAGCTTTTTCTTGGATAAACTCTTGAATAAGCATTAAGCTGAGTGGGAGTCGATGCTGATGCTGATCCTGCATCCACACACTGAGAAGTTTCTCCATCTCCTCTATCACTTTACCACACTTTTTGGATATTATTGTTGACTTCATAGGCACAGCAGACTTCACATGTTTCATGATCTTGGCCTTGTCATTTAGAATTGTGCCAATGGTTGAATGATTCATGTTATAAGAACGAGCGATGTCTACCATCTTTTTGCCTTGGTCCAATTTCTCAATTATTTTCACTTTTGTTTCCATGGCTATTGCTTTGCGCTTCCTAGCAGTTCCCTCCACATCACCACTGCTTTTCCTCTGCTTCTGGACATCTTGTGCTCTGTACAGTACATTATCGCACTGTACTGTACAGTAAGCACACAGCAGCGCAGCTGTGACAATGTCCATCAGACAAATGAGCTACTTTCAGTGCTATGTTCGCATCTACGAATGTTCGTAATGAGAGGTCCTTTCGTATCTATGAAAGTTTGCAACTAAAGTCGGGGACTTAAATTAAGTGGTTTATGTGAAAGTTACAGTGTTTACAAATGTCGGTATAGATACTGAAATTATTTTTGTTATTTTTCATTTTTACTAGTAATGGCGGCGATCAGCAACTTATTGCAGGACTGTGGCGGGCATTCTAACACTGGGGGGGGGGGGATTGACTTGGTGCCACTGACATCCCCAGTGAAATGACACCAATACAGTGATCAGTACTACAAAAAAGCACTGACACTGTAGTAATGGCACTGGGAGGGAAGGGGTTACCATGAGGGGCGATCAAAGGGTTAACTGTGTGCTGTGTGCTGTTTCACAGTAAGCTCTGTGTGTGTGATTCACTGTAATCACACTGCTCTGGATGGCTGTGCTGTGCACAGCCATCCAAAGCAGTATGCACAAGCTGACAGGGAGAACTGTATTGTTTACATATAGTTCTCCTCCCTGTTGGAGATCATCGGCAATCACCAGCCGGGACCTGGTGATTGACAGCCGTGGCCACAACCCCTACCCGGAAATGCAAACTCATGTATATATATATACATGTGATTTTGCGCACCCTGCCACCCTATAGCAGTATATCTGCTATAGGGCACTCGGGAAGTGGTTAAACAGTACAAACATATGTAAACATTAACAATACTCATAACAAGTGATCCGCCTTTCAAAACAGCATGACAAAATGTGAGCAAGACTAAGATTATGAAAGACATGGGGCACCCTGCTGCAAACAATGGGCATGGGCATAGGCAGTGGGAGGTTTTTAAAGGGGGACTGAACACAAGCTGTGCCTGTTTACACTGCACACATACACCACAGTCCTTGTACCCACAAAATAACAATTACTGTACCAAAACTGACAGTCTCACAGACACAAACCTCAGGACAAAGGAGCATTTTTTTAAACAAACATTTCTATTACATATGTTTTTATGCATACAAAAAAGATATTTTTGTCTTAGGGAGTCTACCTTAAAGAAGAACTTCATTAAAACCAGCAACTGCATTGGCAAGGAACACCTTTGGTCGGGTCTATGTACAGCATAATATATTGAGTGCAGGGTTCAGCAGTAAGTAACAAACAAAACAACATACAGAGTTCAGCAGTCAGAATAAGCACTATGTTCATATCAGAACATCTTTGTTCTCAGAGTGCCACCTTACATGAGCTTCCCCTTACATCCTCCAGACTGCCCCCCTTACAACAGTGCCTCCAGAGTGCCTCCGTAGCCCCTCCAAATTGCCCCCTTATATCCTCCTGAGTGCCCCCTTACATCCTCCTCTAGTATACCCACCTACACATACATTACTGGCTGGTGGCAGCAGCAGGCTGCGACTTTTGAGCAGCTATCAGGAAAACACTTTAAAAATCCTTGTCAGCGACCCTGAACTGCACATGTGTGGTTCTGGAGCCAGCCAATTAGTGAACTACCGACCTTGGCCTCAACTCATGTGGGAGGGTATGTGAATATAAGCCACACCTGCTGCCCAATCCACAGCCGAGCTCAGCAGTTCTCTAATCAGCTGGCCCTGAAACTGTGCATGCGCGGTTCAGAGTCGCCAACAAGGGGATCTTTTACGGCACTTTTCTCCTGTCTATGGACAAGAGTGCCTGTTTTTTTACAAACCATTGGTAAATTTACAGACGATTGGATTCCATGAACAGGTGCTGTTCTATAAGCCCTGTATTTTCATACTTCATTTAATAACTTATATAATATTTAAAGCTCAAGTATTTCCATAAACTATTTTTGCACAATTGCACAGTAAAAATAAGTTACATCTACTGAAGTGTGCCATATCTCGTGCTGCTGCACTGTTTGTTAAAACTTGTATTCAGCCTGCAGTCTCCTGTCAGTGCCATATGTCCAGCACAAAGACTTGTACATTTGGCTGTAATATGGATATCAAAATAGGTTTCTTGCTTGGCACCTCATCCATTTGGAAAAAGCGGTGCATTCTTTTCATTAAATGCAACGTGTTCTGTGAAAAGTGGGGGTGTGGATGGATGGAACAATCTCCTTCCTCCAATCAAAGAATTCAGAGTTAAAGTGAATCTATGGCCAAAAATAATACAAACAGGGTGGCACTTAACACAAAGAGCACAAAACACTCCAGATTCCTGGAGCTATGCTTCCCTTTATAATGCACTTTCTGCAATGCAATCATTTTCCAAGGTCACTAACTCTGGCTGACATCCTCCTACTTGCCCACTGGACCATTTCTGCTAGTTGGCCTCACTAGCTCATAGTAACATGGAAGGAGCAATTGAGTGGGAGCCAGAACCATGGACTGCAAGTAGCTGTTGGAGTACAGATAAATTTGGGTTTTAAATGTACCTGAGAAAACCAAAGAGATGCACGACTGACAGCAGGCACTGTTGGTGGCTTTTCTTGCATTTTGGGCTACAGCTTCACTTTAAATTGAAAATATCTTTATTTGTTTGGGGCATCCCCTCCAGGGTATGGTCTTCCTCACTGTACAATATATAAATATAAATGTCTGCCAGCACAATTTAGAACTGCTTACAACCCTACCCTTTTGTTTTGTGCTGGCAGACATTTATAATTACCACCTGCATCTGTCTTTTATCCTGGCAGGTATATAGTACTGTACAATGTTCACATTTCAGCCATGATTTACAGCAGTTTCTTCTGTATTTTTACTACAAATTTTGCTATAAGTAAAAAATTCCAGGATAGGTACTAGGAAATAAATTCAGGAGTTAAGTACAGTGTGTTAATCACATTTACCTCACTGTTGTCCTTATGGACCTTTCAAGCTCTACAGTATTGTTAGCTGACCAATTGTGGTGCTTTTACATTATCTGATTTGAATTTCGTCAACAAAAGTAATATCCAGAGACTGGAAGTGGTCTATTAACAGTAATGTATTCTCAGAAAGGAGAGAATGTGTAAAGAACACATTACATTTACTTTTCACAGTCCTTAGTAAAAACCCATGTTGGAGTGTAGCAATAGCAATTATTTTTAAAGAAAAAAGTTGGTAAATTCTGCAAAATTTGAAAGCAACCATGCAGCATATGTGGAATTATTATCGATAAAATGGTTTCTGAAAAGTATACAGTACAGCAGGTAATAATCCAAAAAAAATATTTCAAATTATACAAAGCAAATGTAATAAAATCTTTGACACGTGACATTTTGTGATGTCCCTCTCCTCCCTATTAATGTACACTTCACTGTTCTACTTTATTTACATAGTAACAATGGTGTGTTTGTTGGCACAATATTGATATCTCTGTCCTAACTCTTTGTGCGCAACTAATTATTAAGGCAACATGAATAGGTGCCAAAACTCTCCTTACATTGCACCTGCTCAGAAAGTGTATTCTTTTAAAAAGCCATTTCTTAAAGCTGAAGCTTAGATATGGCAGTTTCTACACATTGGATCAATGTACCTATGTATGCCATACTTGTCAGATCCCAGTGGAAGCTGGAAATCACTGTAGTAGTGCCTAATACTAATACATTGACCATTGCAACCTTCCAAGTCCTGTGCTGAGTGGCTGCCCTGATGCTTAATGAACAGAGGCCATTTTCTTAACATTCAAAGAACACTTTGCATTTTCCCAATGTGATTTCACCTCCCAGCCTCTCCACCTTGCCCAACAGAAAAACATTTTGCATTCATTAAAAAAAAAAAAAAATTGCCATACCTAAACTTCAGCTTTAAAGTGTATAAATATTCACTCTAGCAAGATATGGTTTTAATACAAAAACATATTTTTATATGCCTGTAATGTTTAAAGCCTACTGATTGTAATTTATGTCCCTTGTGTTGATTTTTCTGTTTTTTATTTTAGCTGTATTTTCCGTATTTAGCTTTGTTTTGATTTTCAACCGGTAGTAAAAATCAGATTGTTGTATGATCCATGTGATCTCAACTATGCAACATAGTATCCATCTGTATCATGTACAGAGAGAAGAGTCACAACACATGAGCACAGGACAGAAAAGCCAACTTGATAACTTAGATTTTTTTCTAGTTATTTAATCCAATCTCTAAAGAAAATGTGGAGAAACGATGTCATATGCCCCAAAAAAGGCTACCCAACTGCTATGCATGTCCATATCAATACAACAGCAATACCACATATGTGTATGTTAGTTGCTGTATATACCTGTAGTACAGCCCGGAAACAATAGTGCGCATTTTGCTTTCTTTATCCTAAAACACACTGACACTATCTGACACTGATACTAATTTAAAAAAAACATTTTGTTTAAAAATCACAGAAAAAATACTGACCCTGACCTTGACCAAAACACTAGCCCTGGCACTGACCTAATCAAACCTTGATCTAGGGTTTGTTTATTTTTTTATATTATTATTATTATCATTTACTCACAGTTGTTTTTTTTTCTTTCTGGAAGGAGTTAGGGAGGGATACAATGTATCTCTCTTCTCCATTCAAAGAGAGAGAAAACACAGGGGCTGCCTCCACAGAGACTGGACACTGTGATACCCAATCAGAGGCTATCACAGCGATCAGGTGAGCCAAAATCAGGAGTTCTGGGTCCCGATCGTTAGTACAGGACCCAGTGCTCCCAGCACAAAGATATGTAAACACATAAGCAGCCCCACGGAAAAAAGCCCAGACCAGTGGGGTTGCATATATGCGTACGCTCGGCAAGAAGGGATTAAGTTAAACTTCAATACTAAAATGATAGATTCACAAGATTTTTCAAATATTTTCTGTATTTCAATATATATGCAACTGTTTGCTGTTTTGTGGCTTCATCTAACTTGCAATATAGATATAGCTATTGTATGCCACAAGTTAGTTACATTGTTGTCTGTCATATGGCCAAAAACCCTGAACATTGCTCTGCATGATCACTGACAGGGGGTATGATTGTGTCCAGTTGCTGGCTCTGGTTAAATCAGCATACCGGTGGAATTTAGCTGGCCTAA
Source organism: Staurois parvus (assembly GCF_062004578.1). Classification (NCBI taxonomy): domain Eukaryota; kingdom Metazoa; phylum Chordata; class Amphibia; order Anura; family Ranidae; genus Staurois; species Staurois parvus. The sequence goes on along the minus strand of NW_028317961.1, from coordinate 4,837,151 downwards.
AACAGTGAACAATCAATTAGCTACCACCATTTGGACCACCACAGGACAGTAGGGGACCAGGTTATCTGGTTAAGCAGGACACACCAATTCAGGTATTACACACTATCCCCTATAGCAAACAGAAAAAAAAGCCAAACCAGCGCTCATGTCTTCTTGCATCCCAGGAACACGGTTTCAGTCACTCGCTGAGGTGCGGCCCTCTAAAGATCAGGGAATCTTGATACTACTGGATGAAAGCAAAAAAGGGCACACTCTCCTCGTGCATTACCATCATAAAAAAGGATTTATTAAAAATGACAAAAGTATATACTCACAAACCAAGGGTCGTGTAAACAAACCAAATGTGACAGTCCCAAAAAATAGTGGTCCTGCGACAGGGTATACTATCGCATTTTGGGAGTTGAACTCCCTTCCTCAGAGCTCAGAGGTATGAGTTCGACTCCCGAAACACGTTAGCATGCCCTGTCGTAGGATCACTATTTTCTGGGACTGTCATATTTGGTTCCTTGTCCGTTTACATGACCCATGATTTGTAAGTATACAGTATACTTTTGTCATTTTTAAAAAATTCTTTTTTATTACGGTAATGCACGAGGAGAGTGCGCCCTTTTTTGCTTTCTTCAAAGAGATTGCAGTTCAGAAATGAGTTTTGCCCAATTTGTTTGGTTTTTAAAGCTCAATTGAAACTTCAGTTTATATTAATATATTTCAAGTACATCAAAACAAAATATTTGCAGAGTCTTACATTGTTTGTTTTCTGTTTAAAGCAGCCACAGCCTGAACTGAAAAATCTTTGCCCTGCAAACATACTGCAAAGTTGACCCTTGCTCTCTCTGGGGAAGAAGTGGTCTCACTACAGAGGTCCAACAATTTCCCTGACAAGTCAAACCTTATGCTCCTTGCTAATTAGGGAGCTGTGGCTATGACTCAACAAGGGGCATATTAGACCTCTCCGAAGACATCAATGTTTCACCACGGAGCAAGCTATCAGAACACAGGCTTTCAATGTATCCAAGGTGTCATTGGGTATCCATTGGTAGCCCATTAGTACTTGTTCAATGAAATTAGATAGTTATCATTCCTTGATGCATACTGTAACACCAGAAACATGGAGGCTGCCACTACTGAACTATTTTATGAAACTGCTAGTTACTTGGCCACCACTGGCTTCAATGTGCTCTGCGTTAATGACCTGTAACAACCTTTCAGCAAATAAAGAGCAGGTGAGGTGCAGCAAAAGATGCTTGTTCAGGGCTTGAAAGTCAGAAAGTATTGAAATTATTGGATTAACATAACAGTGAGGCAACCAGTATTTTCACAAGGAGTGCTCAGCAATTACAGCCTTTACATACCCTTAGTATAAGTTACCTTTAACATATTTGAGTACAATAAACAAATAGCATTTGACTGTCAGCTCCTGTGTTTAGAGACCTTAGACTGCTGGCCATTGGTTTCTGCAGTTCTTCTATTTTTGCACTTCTTGTTTTTTGAGGCACTGGTGATGTAACCCTGGCCTCACAACTGCATCCTATGATGTTCCTGATCACTTGTTCCAAGGGGCCACCCTCTGGCAGAGTTCTAAGCAGAGTTCCAGATAGGAAAGATAGATGGAGTAATTTGCCCTTAGTGAAAATGGCCACTGCTAGAAGAATGGGGAGGAAAAGAAAAATATGGTATGCAAATAATAAATGGTCAGCAAGCATTTACAAGTATCTGTAGATTGCCATTACTAACATTTCTAAAAGTGCAATTCTTGATAAATTTCTTTCTAACACAAAATGTTCTGGTTAAATACTTGCTCCGGGTCAGTGAATCAGAAATGATCAAATCCTCGTGTCACCTCCACCCTACTCCCAACCTCCACAGTATACTTCACAACCAGTAAAAATATTGGTAGGGAGATTGTGGCTTGACATATATTGCAGCAAATGTGCAAAGGTAACAGGTCAAATGCAGATATCTTACCCCTGGAGTCCCAGAAGAATAATAAACTTTACATCATCTGCCAAATGTCAGCTTTTGGTGGTCTGACCCTTTAATTAAGGTGATCCTTAGATGTTACAACACTACTCAGACATGTATGATGAACACACTATAACACTATGCTTTGGTGCATGTCCAAAAAATAATAAAGCTGAATGTACCTGTAACCCACCCCATGGTACACGCATAATAGGCTAAATTCTATGCAATGTTTTACATGCTTCCCTTTGGTAGTTATAGCAAAATGCATTTACATATATACACACATCAGTAGTGTTTTGTTTTTCTCCATATTGCCACATGAAATTTTGAATGCGCTTTCAAATGTCTGATCAAATGTGCTGCTTTTGTGACTGCTTCTTTAATAAATATTGAAACCAACTTGGGCGAATACTCATCCAAGGCTAAAAGACTGAAATAAACAGAAGCATTCTGTATAGCTGAAAATGTATACATTTTCTGTTTGTAACATGCAATAAGATTTAACCAGGAAAATCTTCTTTCTAAACAAGCACTGATATACACTGTTAGCATGTCCAGAAATGGTGCCTGAAGAGAACTTCCAAAATTTGACTTAACACAGTTTATGTGTCGTCATTTTTAATGGGTGACTCAGATTGTCCTTGGCAATAATCCTAACTAGTGCAGAAGCAGATCATTCCTTAGATAGTCACATGCATGAAACAGATTTTGTAAAAGAAAACTCAGCTGAAAAATGTATACAGTCTAAAAATAATAAAACAAAAGGAGTGATAAAAAGTTGTGTGGATTGTGGCTCAAAATAGTTCAGCTGAAAAGTGAACTGTTATATTTCTTAGTGACTGCATTTTTAATGTGGGCATAAACTGCGTGAACCTGCTCCAAATTGATGACATTATCCAACACTCAACAGAAGACTGGGCCTGTTAGCCTAGGTTAACACTAGTGCTGCTGCATATCTATGCTTTTTTCAATGCTTTTTGTAGTGTGTTTTTACAGGTATTTTTCATGTGTTTATTTGTTGGAGAAGGACACTTGTTAAATACAAAACCCTGCCAAAAACACACCAAAAACGCATACACGTGCATTTTTTTGAGCTCCCATGGAAGTCTATGGTGTTAAAAACACACAATGCTGAACCAAAAGAAGCACCTGTACCTTTTCAAAAATCGCACTGCAGCATGTTGCATTGATGCAAACAGGTACCATACAGAGTAATGTGATGCCATTTGCATGTAGTGCAGCACAATGGCAGACATAGGAGAGATTGCACTACTATGAATATGAATAATATGAGTCGGAGTTTTGCCATAAAGGTACAATAGCACACATGACTTTTTGAGTGCACTTTTTGTGGTTTTGATCATTGCACTATTATGGTGACAATTTTGTGAATAATAAAAATCACCAGTTAAGGGCATAGGTTTTCTGGTACTGTGTTCTTTTTCCATGTTTTTGGACAGTGCTATCCATCTAGTTGCCAGAGAATTACTAAAGTCAAACGACTGTATAGTTTGTGACTGTTTTCCGAAATGAGAGCACTGCATTGAGCTGATATTTTAAGACTAAACACTGTGGGAGTAGGTCCCAGGACAGTGGAGGATAGTCAGCTGCCATTCTTAAGCTGGCCATACACATATAGATATTTGTTCAAGAATTTTAGTTTCAAGAATAATCGTTTGATTTTCTAATCGTTAGTGGAGTCAAATCGATGTTTTCTTTCGACAGCAGTGACAGAAAAATTCAAAGGGGTAGGAAGGAAAACTTTTCTCGATAAAACAAATTTTCGGCCTGTATATGTGGTTATCGTTCAGAAATTACATTAGTTTTAAACTCGAATGTTAAAAGCAAAAGACAATATTCGAACGACATTCGTCCATTTACCAAATGTACAAAGAATTTTCGTATGAATATTCTCGTACGAAAATCTACAAGTGTATGGCCAGCTTTAGGGAGATATGTGCCAAACCCAGAATGTATGCAGTGGTGTATTACGTTTTTGTGCTGCCGTAGGCAACACAAAAATTGGCTGCCACTGCAGGGCTTTCATAATATGCTGGAATGCAATGGATACTAGCACATTATGATATTATTTTGCAGAGGAATTTTTTTTTTTTTTACAGCTTTACAAACAAAAGCATTTCTAAATTAGTGCTATTCTCCTGAATGTACAGAAGTTTAAAACCAAATAAGTAATGCAACTTAACATATAATATCAAACAGTACATCAAATAATCATATATCATGCTAAAAATTTAAATCTGAATTTTATATATATACATATATATATGTATATATATATATATATATATACATATATATATATATATCTTCATATAGGAAAGGCAGAACTTTACAGGATCATTTGGTTAAATCCAACCAATTCTGCACTCCCAAACCTATTGCTACCTTCTTGGAACTGCGTAACACAGGTTACTATCCATGTTTGAACTGAATTCAATGTAATTGTATGATAAAGGGTCAGAAGTTTTCTCACCTACATAGAGGATCCAATATTAAAATTAAAGAAAATTATACATGTCAATCTTCATTTGATAAATACACTATATTGCCAAAAGTATTGGGACACCCCTCCAAATCATTGGATTCAGGTGTTCCAATCACCTCCATGGTCACAGGTGTATAAAATCAAGCACCTAGGCATGCAGACTGCTTCTACAAACATTTGTGAAAGAATGGATCGCTCTCAGGAGCTCAGTGAATTCAAGCAAGTGCCACCTCTGCAATAAGTGCATCCATGAAATTTCCTTGCTACTAAATATTCCACGGTCAAATGTTAGTGGTATTATAACAAAGTGGAAGCAACTGGGAACAGCAACTCGGCCACGGAAAATGACAAAGCGGGATCAGCACATGCTGAAGTGCACAGTGCGCAAAAGTCGCCAACTGTCTGCAGAGTCAATAGCTAAAGACCTCCAAACTTTGTATGGCCTTCAGATTAGCACAACAACAGCGTATAGAGAGCTTCATGGTATGGGTTTCCATGGCTGAGCAGCTGCATACAAGCCTTACATCACCAAGTGCAATGCAAAGCATCAGATGCAGTGGTGTAAAGCCACTGGACTCTAGAGCAGTGGAGACATACTCTTTGGAGTGACAAATCACACTTCTCTGTCTGGCAATCTGATGGACATTTCTGGGTTTGGCAGTTGCCAGGCGAACGGTACTTGCCTGCATTATGCCAAGTTTGGTGGAGGGGGGATTATGGGGTGAGGTTGTTTTTCAGGGGTTGGGCTTGGCCCTATAGTTCCAGTGAAGGATACTCTTATGGCGTTAGCATAGCAAGATATTTTGGACAATTTCATGCTCCCAACTTTGTGAGAACAGTTTGGGGATGGCCCCTTCCTGTTTCAACATAACTGCATACCAGTGCACAAAGAAAGGTCCATAAAGACATGGATGAGCGAGTTTGGGGTGGAGGAACTTGACTGGCCTGCACACCTTTGGGATGAATTATAGCGGAGACTGCGAGCCAGGTCTTCTCATCCAACATCAGTGCCTGAGCTCACAAATACGCTTCTGGAAGAATGGTCAAACATTCCCATATACACACTCCTAAACTTTGTGAACAGCCTTCCCAGAAGATTTGAAGCTGTTGTAGCTGCAAAGGGTGGGCCAACTCAATATTGAATCCTACGGACTAAGACTGGGATGCCAATAAAGTTCATGTGCGTGTAAAGGCAGGCATCTCAATACTTCTGGCAATATAGTGTATATCATTAAGTGCTCTATGTGGGTGACACCATCCAGAACGCTGAAGATCATAAATATTCCATCAGAGGTAAAAAGGTACAATTACCTTTAGCAAAAAATGTTACTGAAAAAGGGATATAGAGTTTCAAAATTAAGGTTTATAGTTATAGATGGAGTTGGGAGGAATCAAAGAGGAGGAGATCGTGAACAAATGTTAAAAAGATTGGAAGTACAATTGACATATTGATTGGATAGCTTGAGCCTCAGGGCATTGAACTTAGATTTCAATTTATACTTATTTTTGTGAACAAAATGATTGCTTTTGCCTGTGTATATGTAGATTAGTTTAGGATGTTTCATGTGATTTACAATTGCAGATCTATGTAATGACTGTTTCCAACTGTGGTTTAGTATTATTTATTATTATCTGTATTTATCTTTGCAGAAAATTATTATTTTTTTTTTTAATTTTGTGAATTTTGATCATTTGATGTTTTTGTTATAATTCTGGATATGTTTTATAATAGGTTGTCAGCAGAATGTTTTTTCTCTTTGCCAAAAACTGTTGCACTCCCAAAGGAACCCTGGGAAAGTCCTGTTCGGAGTTTATAGATCTCCCAGGTTCCTTTGTTATACCTTTAGGGATCTCTGATAGGAGGTCCAGTGCAGGGTTTACCTCTCTCTGTGGGCAATCAAATCCACCTGGGACCTGTAGCCAGGGCTCTCGGCCTGGGGATCAGACTAGTCCTGTATGGAGAGCTGAAAAGTTGTTGGAAACTAACAAGCTGTGTATGGTGTGGCTGACAAGCGGTAGGCTTGATCAGTCTGACAGTTAGGACCTGCAGTACTGTGTAGTGAGAGCTGGGACAGGGCTAGGTCTTTGTTTGATATTTTCTTGCCCTGTTTATTTTGGTTAAACACTGTACAGCACCTTGTATATAGTTTTGTAAATAGCACTAATAAACACCTTCATTGTTTGCCACTAATCTCACTGGCTTTGGTATCTGTGCCTGAAAGACTGCTTACTCAAGGAAGCATATATCCCGGCTGCCTATCCCCAGCTTACAATATATATATATATATATATATATATATATATAGATAGTGAAGTAAATAGACATTGTTAAACTGGATGGATCAGTGTCTTTATTCTGTGATCTTAGGGCTTGCCAGCCCACTTTTATTTAAAAATAAAGCAAAGTCCATGGTTTGTCACCCAGGGGTCTTCACCATCAAAGATAGACAGTCAAAATAATACCAGGCCATCTGGCTCTCTCTCTCTGTAGCAGCGCCGCTGCTTTTGCCTCCAAATTTTGCCTTTTTGCATTGATTAGACCCTCGGGCTGTCTCACCCAGCTCCCTTGGCTCTACAGAGACCAATCCAGGAATCCCAAAATCCAGAGAAAGCAGTAAAAACAGTTTTCTCCACACACAATCGATACTCTGGAGTCTCACACTCTGCATATGTGCTAACCCTTTGTTCTTTCTAAAACCATTTTCACAGCGACAGCCTTGCACTCTGACAATATATATAGTTTGAGAGAGAGAGAGAGACATGCACACAGTACATGTGTAATAAAATCTTAAAGAAAATTTCCTTTGCAGCTTTCCAATGAACGAAATAAACTATTCTGTAATAAAATGTCCAAAATCTATGAAGGTATCATAATTGCCCTTTGCATAGGACCTTTATATAATGAAAGAAAGGGAATGAAATGGGCCACTTTAAGCCATAACAATGGGATCAGTGTTTTCAGTGTGTTTTTTCTTTTTATATAATAACTGCACTGTAATAGGAGTTACAACAGCTTTGAACATTCCAGTAGTTTTGGAAATACTTTTTCAAAATAATGATGAATCTCTGTGTGGCATATCATTGTATATATGAATAAGGCAATGATGTAACCTTGTTGTTTGCATGAAAATTTCAGCAAAGCTAACTATAGCTCAGATACATTATCCTATACATAAATGTGGTTTTATTTCATGGTATCATTTCTTCAAAGCTTAACATGATCCCCAGAGCAAAACCCAATAAACCAGAAATCAGCTATATATAATTCTGCGTAGAGGTGACAGCTTCATGAAGCAGAATTATTTAAAGGTTTTTCTTAAACCATGGCAAAGCTGGGAAAAAGCTATTTATAGGTCCGGTTAGCTACATGCTTTTTTATTTTTCCCTAGCTTACGTTATTGGTCAGTCTCCTTTTGCCCATTGCTTGGCTATCTTTCCTCTTTCATTATAACATTTACGCACCATCTGTGCTCATTTCCTTTCAAATTTGCCTTTTACAGGGAATCAATCAATATGATACATACCTGGCCTGGAAACATCCACCTGCAATTCTGACTTTCGGCTGCATACTAGTTCTCGACCTCATTAGTTGAAATGAAGCTGAATAGGTGTTTTCAGCCAACAGAACTGCTAAAAAGCCACAGGTCAGAAAATTCAAGCTTCATAGGCATTGTAAGGAATAAGATGATGCAAGAATTTGGAATCTTTTACGAAAACTGTAAAAAGACAGGAAATTCTCTGTGTTTCTTCTATTACAAAGAAGGGTTCAAATAGGCTGTAACTAATGGGAACTTTTACATCCTGCACACTGCTCTCCATCCCCAGCAGGTTCTGAATGGCTTGCAGAAGCAGCAGAGGTATGGAAAACTCAGGCAGGAGTATGGAGAATAAAGTACTGGTGCGAAAGGCTAAGTTCACCTTTAACAAAAAACATTAAACACACAAATTTTTGCAAATACAAAAAAAAAAATGTGCATTTATTATTTTTTTTTCTATCTGAGCCTAAAGTATTGCAGCTGTGATCAGTGGATCATGTGTACAATGCCATACTCCTGTACATTCTCCCTCCAGCTTTTTGCCCATACCTCTGTATGGGTGTCAGGGCAGGAGCTGTGGAATGGACAGGCAGGCCTAATGGCAGGGTCACGCACCGACTGACGACAACCACCACCCACAGACCGGAGTCCCTCAGGGCGCGGAGTCTAAGCCCCAGGCTGCCCTTCACCAGGGCCCCTGATGGTGGGGATGGACTTGACGCAGCCAGGGACCAGGTCGCGGCCCCCGAGAAACCCCAGCTGCGGTAATGGCCGCCGCCAATGGCGTATAGCTGGTAGGAACCAGATAAGAACGATAGCGTAGTCGGACAGGCCGATTCGATAACAGCGGGACAGACAGTACAGAACGGTAGACAAGAATACACAGGTCACAAGCCGGGTTCAGCAACGGGAGGTCAGATAAAGGGATAAGGCTGAGAATAGTCTTAGACAAAGCCGAGTCAGTTTCCAGGAGAGCCACGAGAGTAGAAAAAGAGCTTGCAACAACACTATCAAACAGGACACAAATGCAAAGAGCAAGTGCAGACAACAGGCTTAAATGTGCTCAACCACACCCCTCTGGGGGATGGACCGCAGAGGCCTGAAAGCATAAAAGGCTCCCACCATGCTTTGCAGAAACCCAAGATGGATGCCAGCACATTGAGCAGCATAACCTCTGGGAAAAGGTAGGACCTTGACAATGGGTTTTTGATTTGAAAGCTGGAGGAAGTGTGGATGAACTACAAATGCGCTGATCAGCACACTTGCAGTCCATTAAAACCACAAGCCTGTCTACGGTGGTGGCAGACAACATATATTCTATTAATTCACAAATTCCTGTGAAGGAATGATACAGCAGTGCATGCAGGTGGAGCCCGCACATCCTCGCTGACTTTTAAATGTGACAGCGGCTGTTGGGGAGAGGAATCCTCGTCCACCGAACACTACAAGTTGGGTCAACTTTCCCGTGGAATGTAAACACCCGTCTACTATTTATTGCAGCTTAAGGAAAGGGAAGAGGGGAGGGGGCATAAAAATACAGCTAAACCACGTATTTTTGAGGCCCCACCAACCACAAGTCTAAACGAGGCCCAAAGCCTCATTCATGCAGGGAATACTACAGCAAGGCTGTGTTTAGCTGCACAGGAATGCATAGGTGCTCCATGCATATGCATACAGACAGTACCACTGATGTCAACAGGGATACAGCGATTGCATGGGACTGTACAGGTGGTCTGTGCATTCCTGTGCAGGGAGTCCCATTCATGTCAATTGGGATGCAGAAACTGCATGGACACAGCCACTGCTCCCTCTTTTACATCCATGTAGTTGCATGTCCCTGAACTCACACTGCCTACATTTGGGGCCATGCACCTACACCTGTATGGATGTCAGAAAGGGAGCAGCGTCCTTGCAGCCGCTTTGTCCCAATTGACATAAATGCAATGTGTGGATAAACATGGGCATACACTTTAGTACATCCTATATGAACAAGGCCTTAGTAGGAATTTAGCAGGAATTTTATAAGTTATGTTGTGTTCATGTGTGCTAATAAGAATTTTAGTGGGGGGTTTTTTGTGAAAATAGCGATTTGATAAACATTTGAGTAGCACATTCTTTTTGTTCTACTGGTCATGGGCTTTCATAAAATGTATGGTTTAGGGGGTCTTCTACATACCCTGAAAGCTGTAAGTGAAAATGAAAACCACCAGATTTTGAGAGTAGGTTGGATATTTAGTTTTGCGTACCTTCTATTTTCACCATTTCATAAAAATGAGGAATTTACCATTTTTGTTATTCATTAACTCCATGCAGGTAAAGCTTTTTATATTTAGTAGGAATTTAGCAGGAATTTGTAAAATTAGTGTTTGTATCTGCTAATAATGATTTTAGTGTATTGTTACATATTTATATTGTTTTGATAAACGTTTGCACAAATATCACAGGACCTAAACAAATTGGTAACACCTTTTTATTTTACTGGTCATGTGCTTTCAGAAAATATACGGTTTGTTGGGTCATTTAGAAACTCTGAAAGCGGTAAGGGAAAGACAAAAAGCAATGGAAAAATTGCAAAAATGGTCTGGCCACCTGGGTTTAAAAGTGGAGTGCAGGGCCTGGCAGCGAAAGGGTTTAACCAAGAGCTTATTGTCTCCTTTAGCATCCCTTATAAAAAACAATTGTTTTTTTAAACAGAATGTGTGTGATAGGTTTAGAGCAAATGATCGATGCAAAGGACCGTAGAAAACAATTGTTTTCTATGTGCCCTGTTCACACTGCAATTCTGCCTTCAGGTGGGTCCTATTTCCTGCAACAAACTCTGGAGATCACTGATTTGTCGCACTAGCCATTGTCAAGGTGAAATGTGACTTTGACATTTCAATAAAGGAAAAAAAAAAAAGGTAAACAGTGTGTTGAAGCAATGTAAGGCAATGCCCACAACTATGGGCACACAATGGACATTAGCCCACATGCTAAAATTGATCACTTTAGCATGTGGGTAGTGTGAACAAGTTTGTTCCCTATTCTCCAATCTACAAGACTTCTTCTAAAGCCCAGCTGTTGTTTACAAGACCTTTTTGAAAGATAAGAACCTCTCTGCAGTACGCATGAAGAGATCTAAATAATTAGGAGAGGTTTTTTATTTTTCTGACAATCCTATTTTAATTTAAAAAATCTGCTTTCATAAGTCACTAAAGTGGAAGTTTAAGCAAAAGAAAAAGTACACATATGATGCAGTTTGTCACTAGCATTATCACAGCAGTTTTTGTTTTTTATGAGTCCCCTCTTTAAATTAAAAAGGCTTAGTAAATGTCCCCAGTGACCCAATGCACACGGCCCTTGACCCTGTGAAATTGGTGCAGTGGTTTGTCAATAAAGTGTTATGTTTCTAATTGGAAGTTTTGGCTGTTGCTCTGTTATGGGCTTTTCAATTCTGCAGACCTTGCCTCCTTTGCTCCCTTTGTACAGAAAAAACACTGAGCCCTTCTCTATTCTGTAGTTATGCCTTCTCTGCATCTGTTAAAAGAATGAGCCCACAACCTCCCACAGCCCCTTCTCCATCACATTCCTCCCCTGGGAGATTTAACAAGCCTTAAAGTGACACTAAAAGTTAAAATATTTGAAATGAAAGTAATAAACATGTTATACTCACCTGCTCTGTGCAATGATGTGCAACATTTTTTAATGAAATGAATAAACATGTTATACTCACTTTCTCTGTGCCATTTGCTATAAGGGCACACAGTGCCTGCTCACTCCCAAGCTGTGTATATCTTTGGAGCCACATTCCACAGACAGGCACAGAGGGGCTTAGCCCTTCCCCCCATTTCCTCCTCACTGTATTTGATTGACAGTGGCTCCTGCTGCTGTTCGAGTCCTGTGTGAAGAGGAAGAGGGGGGAGAAAAGATGCAGCCATGCACAGCACTGGATCTCTTCTCTCCTCTCTCCTCCCTCACACAGGGAAGGGAGAGGACAGAGAGCAGTAAAACATTTTTTATATTAATGCAGAGACTGCACTAAAGTGAAAAACTTTGTGGCTTTAAAACCCCTTTAAAGGATAAGTTCACCTTTGGGAACATGTTACATTTTCCACCCATTTGGGAACGTAACATGTACTGTCAGATATGAAAACAGCGTGGCTGTGCGGGGCTCCGCCTCCACAGCCACGTCATTCATTCTCAGAGTTCCGTGAATGAATGCACTACAAGTCCAGACAGCCTTAGTGGCTGTCGACTTGTAGTTTTCAATGAGCTAACACCGTGCTGTGGAGTACCGTGGTAGTTTACTGAATCTTCCTGTCAGTATATCTGCTTGCTCGTACATCCCATATAGCAAGCAGATATAGTGACAGATCTGCAGGAGATCTTCATGGCATCAGCAGATCTTCTGATCACTGGTGCAATGCTTTACAGGCTCCTGCAGACAAAATAAATGCAAAAAAAGTGCATTTATTATTTTTGTGCAAAAAGGTGAACTTAACCTTTAATACCTTTTGGTGAGACTTCTCTTTTTTAAGTGACAAGGAAATAAAGGCCTAGCTACAGCTAACACTTTCTAGGCAGTTTCAGCAATGATTTTTTCTTAGCTGCCCACTGTAAGCACCCCTAACCGTGTTATATAGTTTGTCACTTTTGCTAGACAGCTTGGTTTACATGTAAATGTGAGGAAAAAGGAATTACTCACTTGCCCTCCAGAGGATTTACCCCCCTTCCTGACCAGGCCATTTTTTGCGTCACGGCGCTGCTTTACCTTAACTGACAAATGCGTGGTCATGCAATGCTGCACCCAAATTAAATTTACATCCTTTTTTTCCCATGAATAGAGATTTCTTTTGGTGGTGTTTGATTGCCTGTGCGGTTTTTATTTTTTGAACTATAAAAAAAAAAGCCGACAATTTTGAGAAAAAAAACAATATTTTTGACTTTTTGCTATTAAACATGTCGAGTAAAAAAAATTGAAAAAAAAATCTAATTTCGTCATACATTTAAGCCAAAATGTATTCTGCGACATGTCTTTGCTAAAAAAAAATCCTAATACGTGTAAATTAATTGGTTGACGTGAAAGTTATAGCATTTACAAATGGTAGTATATATACCGTGATTTTTTTTTAAAAAAATGTTTCTACTAGTAATGGCGGTGATCATTGACTTATAGCGGGACTGCAGCGGACATTCTGACACTGGGGGGGAACTGACTTGGTGTCACTGACATCCCCAGTGACACCAATACAGTGATCAGTGCTAATAAAAAGCACTGACACTGTACTAATGACACTGAGCAGAAAGGGGTTAACATGTGGGGCAAGCAAAGGGTTAAAAGTGTGCTGTGTGCCGTTTTACATGGTGTGCTGTGTTAGTGCTTCACTGTAAGCACACTGCTTTGTATGGCTCTGCTATGCACAGCCATGCAAAGCAGTGTGCAGGAGCTGACAGGGGAGAGAACTGCATTGTTTACAAACAGTTCTCCCCCCATCGGAGATGCTTGGCAATCACTGGGCACCGGCAAGTAATCACCAGCCAGGACCTGGTGATTGACAGCCTAGGCCACGATTGGTGGCACGGGTAAAGCGCTCGCGCACCCCCTACCCAGAACTGCAAAATCACTTATATATACATGATTTTGCACACCTGTGCCGCCCTGTAGCAGTACTTCTGATATAGGGCGGACAGGAAGTGGTTAATACACTGGATGATATCATACATTTATATACATAAATATGTCCACCATTTATACACATAAACATATTCACAATGTCAGTGTACTATAGAAGAATGTGTATCACCACATTATGTGCATTCGGATCAAATGAAGAAATTACAGTGCTGGCAGAAAAAAAATACATTCCATGATATCAGATGAACTAGTAAATCTGGTAAGATCATTAGGCTCTGAAAGATTTTTTGTGATCCAAATGAAGATGTGCAGTAGACTGCAATAAATGTCTAAAAGTAATTCAGGCATTTTGTACAAATGAACGCACATGCAATGAATCTTTAACCAGAGAACTAGTTGATATTTGCGGAAAATCATTCTCAAATGTCTGCATATTTACATAAGTCCATAACAAAACATATGCCCATATTAAGCTGTGAAACCATACATAATGCATATACAAAAAACATTTACACCTTTTTATAAAATGTTTTGTAAGGCCTCGTTCACATCTGGCGTTTTGTGATTTTAGGCAGAATCACTGAGATTCTGCCTGCAATCTAAAATCGCACTGCAATAGTGGCAAAACGCACCACGTGTGTGTTCATGTGCCATTCATTTTCATTGCCACCTAAACGCGGTGTGGTTCTGCTACTGATGCCGCGTGATTTGAGATTCTGCCTTAGATCCCAAAACGCCAGATTTGAACGGGGTCTTACAAGGCCAACACTGCAAGGAGGTAATTTCTTGCTTTGTCTAGGGGATAGGAGAATCACTTTGACTTACTGATCCTCCACTACCCCACTCTCCAGAGGTGGACTGTCTCTGTGCATCCACACATCCAATGCAGGGCTATGGATGGATAATAAACTATGTTATGAGGGGACTTCAAAAAAACAAAGACAGCTATGTTAATGCTACTGACAGACTGATTCCTAAATGTAATGTTTGATTTTGGCAATGTTTACATGTTAAGTATATATTGTAGATAGGCTGGCAAAGGATGTTACATATTGCCAACTGGCTGGATTCACACCTATGCACTTGCAATAACATGCAAAAAAACCCCACATATGCTGCAACATACACTAAAGTAGAACTGGTGTGCTGCCCCTTCCCAGCCAACATTATCATGTATGATCTAGCAAGCAAAACCCTTGGGTCACTTGCTGCTCTCTTGGGATCACCGTTATTATACTAGCAGCAAGACAGAAGTATACACATCATTTCAGTGTAACATTTCCCCATCTGCTGGATAATGTCACAATAAACAGATACAGGACATGGTGTGCCATTACATATTATAAATGGATCAGATCTAATTGCTGTACTATGGACACAGACAAGTGAAAAGATGCATTTAGCAAAACTGCACCTGCTGGTCTGTCAATATTTGGTAATTAAGGAATAAACCATAGCAACCAATCAATTCCTAATCAATACTCTTCCAAACATCTGCATGTATTTTAGTGATCTATGCAGCCTAATCTTACCAATTTATTTTTCTCTTGTAATGACTTTAGCAGCAGAGGCAAAACCATTGGTTTAGGAAAACAATATTTTCCTTTCATGCTAGTGTTCCAGCTAATTTGACTGTGTTTCAATTCCAGCAGCAGCATTCTGTTATAAGGCCTCATGCACACAGGGCGTTTTTGCAGCAACTTTTAAGGGCATCAGGCGTTTTTTTTTTTACTGCTTCCAAATGGCCCTTCATGTTATCCTATGTGTCCATGCACATATAGACTTTTAGAAGCTTTTAGTAGCAGTAGTGTTTACCAGCAGGAAAAAAAACAGGGCCAGTGCATCCAGGAGCAGCAGCATTGTGGCAGAAAAAATGCTTGACGTGGCTAAACGTGCCTAAAGGCTAGGCGCGATTAGCAATTGAGAGTTAATTAATTTCAATGGCCAGAATAAATTAACATTCTGACCAATGAAATGAAATAACGCCCAAGCACTTGACGCTTGTAAACGTGCCAAAATGCTTGTAAAAGCGTTAGATACTTTTACAAGCGTCAGGCGTTTTTTCTGCCAGGACAGCTTTTTGGAGAGTTTTTTTTAGCGTCCTGTGTGCATGAGGCCTAAAGCTGTAGAATCACTCACAGAAAATACATTATATAACAACCCTGAGGAAGTCACGTGTCTATCATGACGCAACGCGTCGGTACGCGAGGAGGATTCTGGGAGCGCGGTGACGTCATTTCCGGCGTGGTGGCCATATTTGAAACCCCTATATGAAATACCCATGCAGAACATTCATAGCATGTGGTATAGAAGCCTGTGATTGAAGATTCAAATGTGAGTGGGCATTTTTTATTATATATATATGGAATAAATACAGTTTTACACTATGAGAGTTTTTTGTCTATATATGAACCGAGGAGGAGGCTGCTGAGAGAGTATATGAGTCTGGGGAGGATCCGGTGATTCATCAGAGTGGTGTTTTATCCTAAGGCAAGCTGACCCTGTGGGGTCTATGCAAGGAGGTGAGGGGCCACTGCAGCCATTGTTTGGATTCACACAGTGTGGACACTTGTGATCACATGCATGAAGATTGAGAGTTTTTTTGTTTTGTTTGGACACCATTTCTCATATGGACTTATTTTGAGTAATATATATTTGCAGTGATTTTGTATTATTTATTGCTATCACTTTGAACACTTCTAATATTCCCGGTGGGAATACACGTGTTGCACTTTATTATATTTGCACTTTTTTGCACAGATTTTCTAGCACATATTTATATATTTATTATTATATATAGGATTTTAAGTTTAGCACTGTTTTGTGTATTACTCATTGCACAGATATACATTTTGCACAGATTTTTAGCACTTAAATATATATTCATTATTATATATGGGATTGTAGGTTTAGCTCTGCACTTTATAATATTTATTATACATTATATAACAAAACGCTTTTGGAAGCACAAAACAACGAAGACAAAAATGAAAAGCAACTTGGATGCAAATAATCCAAATGGAATGCTTAGAATAAACTTACTAAATATAACAGACCTATGTATTGCTTAAATTTATGAGAGGGAATGGTAGATAAAAATAGACTGCATTGTGGAATTATAAATTAACCAGACCTACTAACCTGCCTCTAGGTATCCTTTCCAGTTCATGGACTACATAGATGTCCCTTGTCTTGATCCCCTAAGATCCAGGCAGCAAGGACAGGTAGGAAATGTTCATTCCAACAATATGCACACACTTGCTGGCTCTGCTAGTTTAGTGTAAACAATCTTGATAAACATTTTTACTAAGAAATATGTTTTTCTGTACTGAAAATTGCAGGAAAGCATATCTTGGGATTCTATTTTTAAATGTGTGGAATCCTGGGTGAATGTTGTGTGAAATCATTTATAAATAGATCCCTTAGATACGCTTTCTTGCCATTTCAGTACAGGAAAATATATTTCTTAATAAAAATAAATGTTCATTTTTAAAACTTGTTCACACTAAATGTGTAAATGTGTAGAGCCAGCAAGAGATAAAAATGAAGCACACAGCACATTTATTCCATCGAGTTGCACTTTTCAAATAATCTTTGAAATGCAATCCTTAAAAGCCAAGAAAAGACCATGAATCAAGATATGTTACCAACATGGCTAAATGGTTAGCACTTCCTCCTGGCAGTACTAGGGTCGTTAGTTCAAATCCCAACCATGGCACCAAATGCCTGGAGTTTGCATGGTCTCCCTGTGCCTGCGTGGGCTTCCTCCGGGTACTCCAGTTTCCTCCCACATTCCAAAGACATGTTGGTAGGGTAATTGGATCCTGTCTAAATTGGCCCTACTATGTGTATATATGAATGTAGGTTAGGGACTCTAGACTGTATGCCCCTTGAGGGTTAGGGACTGATGTCGTATGTACTCTCCAGCGCCTCAGGATATGCACAGCCAAAAGGGAAGCCAAGGGTACGAGGACAGCGACAACCAAAGGAAATGTTCCAGGGGTGCAGCGCTCCTCAGACGGGGAAATCAGCCACTGGATAGAGAGAAAACAGGTGGCGCACACACCTAGTGCATTATCCAAGGTTTATTGTAGGAATGAGATAATAGGAACATACTCACAGACGAAGCATGTGTCTAAAAAGCATAGAAAAAGGGACTGATGTGAATGTACAAAATATATGTAAAGACTGCATAAATTGACAGCGCTATATAAGTACCTGTAATAAATAAATAAAACAGGTTTGTATAAAAAATAATTTTACAGGACTGCTACAGAGTGATAAAGTTCTGTAAAAAAAACTAATTCAAATTGTAACACCATGTAGGTGTCTGTGTCTGATTAAGTTTTTTTAAAGTAAAATAAGTCTTTTTCTAAAAATAGAAACTATATTTTTGTCAATAATATAAAAAAAAAACCAATCCTCATCAAGTCATTTAAATACCCTATAAAGTGGGGTTCTGCAACCCGCAGATCGCAATCTACCAATATATCGCAGTCAGGTGACTGGTAAATCGTGGTCTAAGCTGGTTGACCCGCCATCCCAGAGTATCAAACAGAGTGCAATACAGAGGGACTACTTGTAAAGTTGGAGCTGTAGTAGGGAACAAGAGCTGCATAAGCTGATGCCTCCTCTATAGTGCTGGCTCCTGTCCCGTGTGGAGTGATACCAACTGCACTCCACCTCTTATCCCAGCTAGCGGTCTCCAGGGTGGTGCCAGCAGCAGGAAAGAAGAGATTTTCAGGTCAGTGTAAAGCAATACACTGGGAATAATAGTATAGGGCTGCTTTCACACTGATGCGCTACGGTTTACCCACACTGCAAGTGCAGTGCAGTGTACCTGCAACTTTCCTGTGAGTTTGCTGCACTTAGCAATAGACTTCTATTATATCCTGTGGTTTTGGTGCACTTTCTGAAAGCGCAGCTAACCCAAAAAAGTTGCAGATGCGGTGCTGTGTAGTTAAGCTGCAGCACATCAGTGTGAAACAGCCTTATAGGGGACTCAGAACAGTAAGGATTAATTTACATTCCCAGTTTGGGGGTGGTAAAACTCCATAGATAAGAGGTGTTTTACCACACCCCCTTTAGCTGCAGTGGCCGGGGGTGTACACATGTCTCAGCTGATTATATGCCCTGTCATGGTTGGTGGATGTAGCACCTGCCAAGAGTTACCAATTCAAGGTAATGAGGCCTCTCTGCAAGTGCCCTACAACCTTATGCAGTACAGCAGACAAGGGGTTAAAGCAGGCAGCATTGTGTTGCTTTCTCACCACCTGCTTTAACCCCTTGGACCCCACAGAAGCATGCAGTTGCAGGGTGCTTGCAGAGTAGCCCCATTTCCTTGAATGAATCATGAATGGCAGGAGGTAGCACCCACCAAAAGCAACAGGGGCTTAATTAATGATTACTATGCACACCTTTGGCTGCTGCCTTAACAGCTAAAGGGGGTAGGGCTTGGGGGCAGTGAAACCATGGCTCAACTGCTGGGTTTTACCACTCCCTAACTTTATGTGTGAACGAGCCCTAAAGGTGCCGCTGCCAAATGTAACTAAGGGCTCATTCCCAAGTGCAGCAGACACTGCTGCTCTTCTGAAAAGCAATCCGAGTGTGTTTTACATGTCGCAACATGCAATATATTGCCACCTTACCACCTGATTTAAACCCATGATTGCCATGCAATGCAAGCGATTGCAACACAGTAGTACGGCAATTAGTGGTTTAAATCAGGTGTGAGGAGACGGCACTTGGGGACACTGTGCCCGGTGATTTTGACTTCTCCCTTTTTGTTCAGGTAGATCTCTACCTCTTAAAGTTTGCCTACCCCTGCTGTAAAGATTTTAGCAAATATTATTGCAGACTCTTCCCTGTATCTGTTTATCTGATATAAAGACAGACTATTCCATTACATTCCTCAAAATTAGCGCTATTTAGTCAGCCCTGCCTACTATAATATTGATATAAGGAAAATGTAATCACGTCCATCCCTATGGTGCTCTTTCTGAAATATCATCAAATATAAAACACTCATTACATTGCTATCTAATAAAGCACACTAATTAGTCTAAGATATTGAAGGTGGTTGATACTTCTGCCCTGAATTTCAAGAAAGTATCACTTTTAGAAACAAAGTGAAACCAAGTTCAGAGGGGTACATACCTTTTTCAAGTCTTGTAGGTAGACAAATATACTCTATAACAGGGTCTCCAAACTTTTTAAATAAAGGGCCAGTTTACTGTCCTTCAGACTTTAGAGGGGCCACAATGTGGCCACTGGGGGTAGAAAATGTCCAAGCATCAGTTGGAGTAAACAATGCCCCATCCTTGGTGTCATTGGAAGGAATGATGCCCCATCATGGGTGTCATTGGGCCCCACTGTTGGTGTCATTGGTAGGAATAGTAACCCATCATTGGTGTCATCGGTAGGAATAGTGTTCCATCACTGGTGTGATAGGGAGGAATTGTGCCCCATCATGAGAGTCATTGGGCCCCATTGTTGGTGTCATTGGGAGGAAGTGTGCCCCATCATTGGGAGGAATTGTGCTCCATCATTGGTGTCAATGGTAGGAATTGTGCCCCATCATTGGTGTCATTGGGACCCATTGTTGGTGTTATTGGCAGGAACTGTGCCCCATTGTTGAATGAAATGGTGCCCCAAGAGCCAAATAAAAGCAAGCAAAGTGCCGCATCCGGCTCCCGGGCCACAGTTTGGACACCACTGCTTTATAAGAGTTACAATAGCTGAGAGTTTCATTTTCAAATACCGTTTTGCTTTTTTTTCCAGTAAAAGTCTTTATTAAAGACTGCAAGTATACAGTCAAATATAAAAGTACATAGAAAACAAGTAAAAAGTTACATGAAACAACAGCGGTATCACAGATTCACAAACAAAAGGTATGGATTATGATACACAATACAGTGATGCAGTATGGTATCCATATAAGGTAGCAGCGTGTACCCACCGGAGCAGGGAAAGTATAGCTCAATCAGCAGCAAGGGGGGGAGGGGGAGGGTGAAGGGGAGAAAAGGGGGAAAAGAGAAGTGATATATTCTATTAGAAAACCCACATTCCAAGGTCAATAAATTATGAAATTAAACAGTAATCCCTGAACATCAACCCGGCAACTCCAGACTTTGGCAAATATTTGGGGACAGTTCCTACCAGCATAGATCAATTTATATAAGGGCAAAGTTCCATTTATAGCTGCCTTCCAGGCACTCACAGTAGGGGAGTTTGGAGACCTTCAACAAAGAAGAATTTCTCTCCATGCATAATAAGAAGAATAAAATACAGCAAGTTTCCCATGTTTAATGGGCACCGGCCCCTCCGGAATGCCCAGTAACCACAAGGTGGGATCTAATGGTAGAGGGAGCTTGCCCACTGCGATAATGGTATCCACCACACCATGTCAGTACCACTGTATGGCAGTGCAGAACCAAAAAACATGGAAG
The DNA here is from genome assembly GCF_062004578.1 of Staurois parvus. Lineage (NCBI taxonomy): Eukaryota > Metazoa > Chordata > Amphibia > Anura > Ranidae > Staurois > Staurois parvus. The sequence goes on along the minus strand of NW_028317961.1, from coordinate 4,816,082 downwards.
TAGGTGCCAACCTCTGTTCCACAACGAAGGCAGGTATCCGAGGTCACAGGATATATAATGGGTAGACATCAGGGGGTATAGTAAACCCAGTCAAGGAATTTAAGTTGAAGTAACCAATCCCTGGAGGAAATCATAACTTTCAGAAATTGAAGTACACAGTCCTCCCAGTCGTCATCAGTTAAAGTAGGGATATCAACCTGTTGTTTGTTATATAGAGTAGTCATTTTAGGTAGGGTCAGAGGAGTCAATTGAGAATAGAGTGCAGACATTGGCTTAGGGAGGTCCTCAACTGACAGCAGTCGCTCCAACGGGTCAGAAGTCAAGGAAATGCTGCAGGGGAATTGTGTGTGTGCCACATGCAGAAGCTACAGGAACCTAAAAAAGATGTGGTTATGTAAAAGATAAAGGTCTTGCAGCACATTGAAGGACAGTAGGGAGCCTTGTGGCATAATATGTTTGAGTACTGTAATTCCGTGTCTGGGCCATATGGAAGGGTCTGGGATCATGTGAAAATGGGAATGGTTGGGATTGCCTCATAAAAGAGTGTACAGAGAGTATGCATCGTATCCTGCATTTTGGATTCTAGCTTGTTTCCATACAAGGAGTGTGGTTTCCATCGGGACTGTAAGAAAGACCGCAGCTGCCGATAGGGCAAGTTACTAAGGCTTGTATATGAACCCAACAATGCAGCTTCAAGCATGACAGCGGCATTGTCCTTAGGTTGTGCAAATCACCACTATTTTGCTTTTTGACTACACTGCACCTATCTCACTGCAAATAAAATAAATTATTTAAACTGATTACCAAATTATTAAGAAATGTCGTAATTGCGATATAATTAGTAGACAGAATTTGATGGGAAACTCTAGTCCTGGAGACTCCAGAAATAATATTTTGGCATAATAATTTACAAGTTTTAATCTCACTAATTCTGCTACAAGGGTGTTCAAAGTATCCACACGCATCCGGCTGCATTTCTGACAATTGCTAAGAGAGTTTTGCAGTCCTCAGAATTCTAGTATGGAGATCACTTCACACAATCCTTAAGAAACATAAGAAAGTATTAGGTGATTAAACTCTACAGGAAAACTGCAATATCAATTTAGAGCAGATTACTTTTTAAAGCCCAAGTGTGGTGAAACATACCACAAGAGAACATAAAACATTGGATATAACGATTGAAGCAGAAATGTTCCAAATTTAGCATATGATGAAAAAGCTACTTGTGCAGAGGTTGAAAGAGGTTTATCCAGCTATATAGTCAGGTGAAGTTTCATGCAAATCTTGACTCTTCCAGTAAAGGATGGGCTGAATCTCCTCTCACCTTTAGAGCCTTGGCCCTTAAATGCTATAGGTGGCATCACAGTCTAACAAGGAACCTGGGGAGGTAGAATGGAATGATGTCAAAATTCAAATTATAAAATTCAGTTGCCTGTATTTCTACATTTTCTGACTATTATAATAAGTGGTTTTCCCTGAGGGTAAACTCTGCAGATGTATGATTTCCTCATATGCTTAGGTTGCGTTGTCCAAGATGAGACAGGTTTTCCTTAAGTAACCCTATCAGTACAGGGTCACATTTATCTAAAAGTATACCAGCTAAGAAGCGGGTATAATATACTTACCTTTCAGGCAGCCTTTCTTTAACCACTTCAATACCAGACACTTTAACCCTCTTCCTGCCCAGGCCAATTTTTAGATTTCAGCACTGTCACACCTGAACTACAATTACTTGGTCTTGCAACACTGTACCCAAACAAAATTTTGATAATTTTATGAGAAAGATAGTGCTTTCTTTGGGTAGTATTTGATCACCATTGGATTTTTAATTTTTTGCAAAATAAATGAAAAATTACAGAAAAATTTGAAAAAATCCCACAATTTATTAGTTTTTGTTATAAAATTTTGAAAATAATCTTTATTCATAAATGTAGGCCTAAATGTATTCTGCTACATTTCTTTGGTGAAAATAAACCAACATCAGTGTATATTATTTAGTCTGTGTGAAAGTTATACAGTCTATAAATATATTTTTGAAAATTGATCAATCCTGGAGGTACTGACAGCCTCTCATTTCTTTAGGCCCTAAAATGCCAAGATAGTACAAATACCCCCCCCCCCCCCAATACCCCTGGGTATTTGGTAAGAGGCATAATGAGTATTTTTACATTGTACATTTTTGTCACAGTTTTTTTGGAAAATGAGTAAATAAAATATTTTTTTTTTCACATTTCTTTTTACATACTGTCACCACAGTACTACAGCATCAAGTGTCACCATATGACTGGTGGTGATCAGGGACACTGACTGGTGAAAGTATGTAAAATAAAAAAGGATATATATATTTTTTTAATTTTTAAAACATTTATTCTGATTTGACATTTGTTTTTTCACCATAGTGACACTGTACTGCTCTGGGGCGGTGATCAGGATTTTTCTTACACCATGATTGATTATTGCAGTGATGATCACTGTATAAACAATCATTTCTATGAATACCATCCATTCTGGTGCCATTGTATACAACTGTAATAGCTGAAATTGGCTTCAGCTATCACATGGTACAGGTCTTCTGTGATTGGCTATCACATGGTACAGGTCTGCTGTGATTGGCCATCACATAGTACAGGTCTGCTGTGACTGTATCATGTGATCACTGTGACCAATCGCAAAGATGATAATATTACACAATGAATGGCTATGAATGAAAGCCATTGTGTACAAATGGCATGTGATCTCTGTGATTGGTCACAGAGATATCACATGGTAAAGGGCCAATCCGGTACAATGATCTGTGTTTCACTGTGTCTAGATCGTGCCGATGCGTGGCCCCTATGGTACATCATATTGCCCACCCAGAATAATGGTGCTTCTGCTCAGCCTTATCATTATAATAGGCCAGGTGGGAGGTGGTTAAATGATATCCATATTTTCAAAAAATTATTCCATACACAGTTGCTACCTAATGGTTTCTACATACATTGGGATGATTGAGTGAGAATGTAGCCACCTTCTAACAGGAATTTAGAGCACATAAAAAAAACAGGAAAATTTGGAGAAGGTTAAGAGCAACAGAAGGAGCTTTTTTGAGTTGAGAATATATACTTGAATAGAATATATATGTTTTAAGCTTAGAGGCACTTTAAACACAGCTGCAAGTATCTGACAAGTCAGATGAGTCAAATACCAGTTTCCTATGCTGCATTCAGTGGTTCCTATGGTGTGGGAAAAAACAGAGAATGCAGTGGATGAGCATGTATCCCACATACCTGAAAGTGTAAAATACTTGCAGTGGCTAGGGAGCAAAGAAGCTGCGGTTTTTCAAAACAAGATCCACTAGAAAGGTAAGTATTTTCCCTCTTAGTTTATCAGGTATCTTTTTACTGTACGTGACCTTCACTGACAGTCGCTTTAAGAACTAGACAAATAGAATGTATGCCACTACTTACTATCATTATTACGGTTTTCTAAAAGTAAACAAATCAATAATTCATTCCTTAAAATAATAAAACTAAAAGATCTATAATTGTCTTTTTTCATAGCCATTCTTTCTTGAACACAAAATTCAAGGCAACACATGCAGAAAGAAAACAAAGCTGATTATTGTTAAGGCCTACAAAAGCACCATTTCAGAAACAAAATCAATAGCTCAGGCAATAGTGAAGCTTTTTTATTTTTTGTCTACTTTGAACTACAATTCAACAATAAAACTAATAAGTACAAAACTAAAGCAGCTTAGTGCAACTATTTCAATGTACTAGTAAAATATAAATAATATCAAAGACTGCTATGTTTATGGTTGAACCTCATGTTTGAAAATGCTGCCACTTAAAAAATAAAGTATCACAGCAAGGCTAAATGCATAGACACAATGCAGCTTTTCAAAATACAATGCAAACAATAAGGTGTTAAATTCCTGATAGGTAAAAAGTGAAATGTGGGGATCAGTAAGAAAATAAATAGTGGTTGAAGATAAAAACCTATTCCAAACTGAATGTTGTCTCATGCCAGCCACCTCATGACTGCTTGCTTCGTAGAAATAAAGCTGGCCAAGCTCTTGGAAATTCTCCTGCTTTGCACTGACACATGATCTGTAATCAACAAAAGTTGCCTAAAAATTGGACCTATATATAGTTTCTGAAATGTAGCAACCACAAAGCATCCTTTATCCATGCCTAGTTATGGAAAATGTTGTTTAGCCAGGCATATTTCCAACCTCTGGAATCAAGAACATATATCACAACCCTTATTTACTCTGATAACGTACTATTGTGTTTTTTTTTAAAGGTTTTTTTTTGTGTAGGAACAAGCAGCATTTCTTTGGAAAAAAATCATAAAGCCATAATAACCCAATGTTCGTTTACCCAGTGAGCTTCTCACCCTTCTGATGTCTCCTGCTTTTTTCTTTAAACACAAAAATACATTGTAGTTTTCTTAAAATCACTCTTCTGTTGAAGATTTAAAGGGAACATATAGTTTTTTGTTTGCTTTTAGATAAACATGTAGGGAAGCAACTTAATTCAAAGAATTTTAGTGAAGTGTGTTGTGTTCCCTTAAAAACTATGTTTCTAATATGTCATTATAAATGCTCATGGTGGCAGATATATTTGATTAGCTGCTTTACTACCACGCTACAGCACGGTAATCCAGTTACGGGAGGGCATATTATGATGTCCTTCCAGAAAGCGCCCCCCGCGTGCCCCTAGCAGCGTGCACCTGCCCCCAGCAGTGCACGGACCAGTATGTAAATACACGCGCCGGTTATCGGCAGTACTTTCCTCACGCTGTGACAGCGTGAGGAAAGTACTGCCGGTAACCAGAAAATGTCAAAGCAGACATCTGCACTGATTATCAGTGCCCTGATTATCAGTGCAGCCCCAAAAGTGCCCATCAGTGCCCAACAGTGCTGCCCAGCAGTGCTACCAATCTGTGCCCATCAGTGCCCTTCAGTGCTACCGATTAGTGCCCTTCAGTGCCGCCTATCAGTGCAACATCATCAGTGCCCCTCATCAATGCCCACCAGTGCCTCTTCATCAGTGCAGCCTAGCAGTGCCCATCAATGCTGCCTATTAGCACTGCCTCGTCAGTGCCCATCCGTGCTGCCTATCAGTGCCCATCAGACTGCCTATCAGTGCAGTCTCATTGTTGCACATCAGTGAAGGAGAAAAATTACCTATTTGCAATATTTTATAATAGAAACAAAGAAAACTTTTTTTCTTTTTCAAAATTTTAGCTCTTTCTTTGTTTATAGTGCAAAAAATAAAGCACTCAGTGGTGATTAAATACTACCAAAAGATTTGTGAGAAAAAAATGATAAATATTTCATATGGGTAGTGTTGCATGACCGCGCAATTGCCATTCAAAGTGAGACAGCGTTGAAAGCTGAAAACTGTCCTGGGCAGGAAGCAGGTATAAGTGCCCGGCAGGCAAGCGGTTAAAGCCCAACTACTGGAAACCTAAAAATTCTCCCTTGCAGTGGGCTTAGCCCTCACTGCAAGGGTTGACTGCTTGTTTATGTTTAGGGGGCATAGAAAAGAAGATTTACTTACACGATCCTCTGCGCTTCTAGACTGGTCCCCTCAGTAACTTCTCCCCCATGATCCAGCAATCTAAGGTTCGGCATTGAAAATTCAAAACGAACAACAGGTTGCACAAGAGAATAGGCCAAACTTCAAAAAATTCTTCAGCTATATTAATAGTGAAAAGGTCAGGTCTGAGCACATAGGCCCTTTACAAGATAATTGTAAGTTGGTGACTGGGGATAAGGAGAATCCAAATTTATTAAATATCTCCTTCAGCTCTTCAGATAGTATTAACTTAGCCCCAAATGATCCACAATGGCTAAAAACTGATATGGTCCAAAGACACTTAGATAAAATAAAGGTGATTAAAGCACCTGGACCAGATGGTTTACACCTTCGGGTCCTCAAAAAGTTGAGCTCTGCTATTTCTAAACCATTGTTTCGAATTACTGGTGCAGTACCATTGGACTGGATAAGGCCAATGTTTTGCCTAAACAGGGATCGAGTGTTTACCAAGTAACTACAGATCAGTTAATTTAACTTCTATAGTCAGGAAGATACTTGAGAGTTTAATAAAAGACCACAAGGAAGAGTTTTTACTAAAAAAATTATATTTTAAGCAATAGTCAGCATGGATTCATGAAAGACGGAAGTGGTAAAACAAATCTGAATTCTTTTTATGAGGAGGTAAGCAAAAACATAGGAAAAAGGAGTGGCTGTGGATAGTTTACTTGGTTTTTGCAAAATGTTTGACTCTGTTCTCCACACACGACTAATGTGTAAGTTAAGGTCTACTGTACACACCTAATCACATGGTATTGCAGTACCATGTGATCTGGTGCCCAAAAACATACTGTTTGCAATCTGCATTTGGGGTGCCAATAACAATGTATTGGCACACAAAGCAGATTGCAAAGGCAGTGTGTTTTGAACACGGTGCAGGAAACACATGTAACATGCCTTTCCAAAACCGCGTTCTGGTGTCAACCAGTCCTGAATGGTCTAAGGTGATTAGTGGTGCATCCAAAGGTTCAATGCCGGGACCCTTACTTTGTAACCTATTTATATGAAATAGAATTTGGTATTAAATATACCATTTCACACCATAAAAAAAAAAAAAGGTGCACCGTTTCGGAGCCACACAAGGCTCTGTGTAGCTCTGAAATGTTGCACATTTTGTTTGTAATGTGATCTGCCTTCAATATAAAAACCATTGGGACTTATTTGAAGATCTGTGGTGTGCTGGTGAATATTTACATTGTTGTGGATGCTCCAGTATCCAGCTGGTAGTCGTTACAGCACCTGGTACTTTTGAGAGTTCATTCCAGGAACGTGTGTGATGGGAATATGAGCTGTTAATTTGCAAGCCAACCTCAATGCACTATTTAAAGGACCCTGCATTCACTATATCTGGTCTTCCACAGAACACACTACATGGAAATGCAATTATTTTAGTAAATATAAACTGCAAAATACCTTTTCTCATCAGCAGTTAGGGCAGTCTTGTGACTTCAACAGAGCACATGTAGGAGGAGTTTTCTTTCTGCTCTAGGAGGATGCAAAACCCCTGACCTTTGTCTGGACAGTGCTGATTGGCCCTGTGTTGATCACATGCACTCTCCCAAGAACAAAAAGCCTCTCTAGCAATACACACTAAATTGAGCATGTGCAGAGGGTCTCCACACAACATGTCTTCTCAGGAGATAAAGAGGGAACCACTGGAAGAAGGGGAGGATCAGAGAAGTCAGGATCAAACAGCATTTTTACACAATCTGGAGAACCCTTAGGTTCCACAGTGAGTATAACAAGCATGCTTTACTGCATATACAGTCGGATTTTACTGTTGTGGGTTTAGTAACACTTTAATTTGGCAATTATGTGGCAAATAAGGTTTAATATTGATACAATAAATGTAAAGTTATGCATCAAAAATTCTAGGAGAACAGCTGGGGGTTCATGTTGGGAAGGATCTGGGTGTTCTGGTAGATAATAAACCTATAGCATGCAATGCCAAGCTGCAGTTTCTAAAGCTAGTAAAATACTTCTTGTATTAAAAGAGGTATAGACTGCAGAGAGAGACATCATTTTGTCCCTGTACAATTAGTATGACCTCAACTGGAATATGCAGTTTGGTTTTTGGCACTAGTTCACAAAAAGGAGATTGGAGAACTGGAGAAAGTGCAGAGATTGACAACCAAACTGATAAGGGGCATGGAGGAGCTCAACTATGGGGAAAGATTAGCTGAACTGAATTTATTCTCTCTTGAGAAGAGGGATATGAACAACATTTATAAATACATAAGTGGTCCATCTAGTGAACTTGGAGTTATTCATTTTCAGGTTATTACAGAGGACAAGGGGGCACACTTTGGGGTTTATTTACTAAAGCTGGAGAGTCCAAAATCAGACTCCCTTCTGCATAGAAACCAATCAGCTTCTAACCTCAGCTTGTTCAATGAAGCTTTGGCAATGAAACCTGGAAGCTGATTGGTTTCTATGCAGAAGGGAGTCTGATTTTGGACTCACCAGCTTTAGTAAATAAACCCCTTTATGTCTGGCGGAGACATTTACCTTTGCATATGGAAAGGCTTCTTCACAGTAAGAACTGAAAATATAGAATAGGCTGCCTCAAGAAGTAATGCTAGGGCTGGAAGCATTCCCCAATGCACAAAATATAACTGGATACAAACAGCATTAGGTAATTACACCAGACATAGTTGCCTTCTGAGGGATTAGGAACGATTTTTTTCACCAGCTTGAGCAATTTGGGTCATGCTTTATAGGGTTTTCTCTGCCTTTCTCTGGATCAACTGTGGATAGAGGATAGTGCATATAGAGATTTATAAACATTGAACATCCAACTGAAATACTGCAAACAGTAGTACTGCAACACATTCTGGTGAAGTGGCAAGTACTGCTAGTGGGGTGTTGCAAAATGGGTCACAAAGAGTTAGGGCAACACAGTCCCAGAGTGTTCATGCTAGTCACTTTCAAATCTTTGGTGCTACCCTCTACTTTAGTAGTGTCTGTCATCTCCCCGTTTAAAGTCGAACCAGGTATTCAGGTAGAAACAGACAATTTCTCACCAATTTAACATTTTATTGCCACTAATCCAGATTCCAGTTATGTTAGACTATTTGAGTGGAAGCCTGTCACTGTTTATGAATTTAAAAATCTTTCTTGACATGACCCTAAACATGGGAGTTACAAAAATAAATAAATAAAACTACAGTCATATTGGTCTACACACCAAATCACCACACGTTCATATATCCCTCAATCATGGGAAATGCATGCTCAATTGGGTTGAGATTAGGTGATTGACTCGGCCATTGCAGAATATTCCACTTCTTTTCCTTTAAAAACTCCTGGGTTGCTGTTGTTTTTTTTTTTTTTGCTGAATTTGGGCTGACAGTATATCTCTAAACACTGCAGAATTCATCTGGCTGTTTCTGTCACATCATCAATAAACACCAATGACCCAATGCCACTGGAAGCCATGCATTCCCATGCCATCACACTGCCTCCACTATGTTTTACAGATGACATTGTGTGCTTTGGATCATGAGCTGTTCCAAGCCTTCTCCACACTTTTTTCTTTCTGTCATTCTGGTACAGATTAATCTTAGTTTCATCCAGCCAAAGAATGCTTTTCCAGAACTGGTCTGGCTTTTTTAGATTTTTTTCTGGAAAAGTCTAATCTGGCTTTTCTATTCATCAGGCATATGAATAGTTTGCACCTTGTGGTGAGCCCTCTGCATTTGCTCTCGTGAAGTCCTCTCTTGATTGTAGACCAGGGATTGAAATTTCGAGTCTAGACCTACTAGTCAAGCACAAACCTTACTCTCCACCAGTTGCCCCACTCAACCTCTCCCAGGTCCTCCTCCAACATGTCCCCCAAGGCGGTGGAGAGCAGGCCTCTCCTCGTGTCCCCCGCAGCGGTGAAGTCGGCTTCCGGAAGTTGGCTTCACAAGGAGGCTTGGAGCGCAAGTGGAATGCAAATCGATCCACGGGGCCTGGGGATCACATTGCAAGCCACCCGCTCCATCTGTGCTTGCCACAAAGGGATTTCCACTCACATTTGGCGAGTGGAAATTTCAAGCCCTGTAGACTTTGACAATGATACTCCCACCTCCTGGAGAGTGCCCTTCACTTGTCTGGATGTTGTGAATGGGGTTTTTCTTTACCAAAGAGAGGATCCTACAATCATCCACCACTGATGATCTTCCGTGGACGTCCATGCCTTTTTATGTAGCTGAGCTCGCCAGTGCATTCTTCTTTCCTCAGAATGTACCAAACTGTTGATTTGACCACTCCTAATGTTGCTGCTATCTCTCTGATGGATTTGTTTAGTTTTTGAAGCCTTACAACGGCCTGTTTCACTTGCAAGGACAGGTCCATTGAACACATGATGTAGGTTCACAGCAATAGATTCCAAATGCAAATACCACACTTAGAATCAACTCCAGACCTTTTACCTGCTTAATTGATGAAGAAATAATGAAGGAGTAGCCCACACCTGGCCATGAAACAGCTTTTGATTCAACTGTCCAATTACTTTTGGTCCCTTGAAAAAGGGAGGGTGGCTACTCTTAAGAGCTGTAACTCTTAAACCCTTCCTCCAATTTGGATGTACATACCCTCAAATTAAAGCTGAGAGTGTGCACTTTCAGCCCATATATATATAACTATAGCTTGAATATGTTTTGGTAAATACCTGAAATAAACTAAAATTGTGCCTGTGTCCAAATATGTATGGATCCAACTATATATACACCATGGTTTGTGGACTCTATAACTTTCCTACAGACTAAATAATACACTAATTTGGGGTATTTTCACCAAAGAAATGTAGCAGAATACATTTTGACCTAAATTTATCAAGAGATGTTATTTATTTGCAAAATTTTATAACAGAAACAGAGAAAAATGCCTTTTGTTTTCAAACGTTTCAGTTTTTTAAGTTTATTTAACAAAAAATAAAAAACTCAGTGGTGATTAAATACCACCAAAAGAAAGCTCTATTTGTTTGAAAAAATTATACATATTTTTTATGGGTACAGTGTTGCATGAACGCACAGTTGTCATTCAAAGTGTGACAACAGTGAAAGCTGAAAATTGGCCTGGGCAGGAAGGGGGTAAAAGTGCCCGGTATTGAAGTGGCTAACATGGTTTCCTATGGGACACGTACACATCTATGCTGTTTTGAGCCACTGCATTTTGGAAAGGGCCAGGGACTTTTTTTAAACGCAAAATGCCACGTTTTTGGTTCAATAAACTTCAATGGAGACATTGCAGAAAATGCATGTAGTGCATTTTTCATGTGTTTTTAATCTGCCCAGCAACAAATTGCACCCCCCCCCCCAAAAAAAAAGCAAAAAACGTGGCAAAAACACACTGCAAGATAGACAAAACTCAAACTGCATTGATGTGAACCCGGCCAGGATACTGCAACAGTAACATGTTACAACCTAAACATGGGTGTAACATGTTACATATTACAAAGGGTGAACTTATCCTTTAATGAACCATAGTATGTCACCAAGTGTGCTGAAGTTAAAATCTCAACATATTTGGTATCTATTTACTTGACGCAACATCATCTTTTATATTTTACAAATAAAAATGGATATTAAATTGTGTATGTGAAAAATTAAAAAACTGCCCCAGCAGGCAAGTGGTTAAAGATGACCTGTTTCTCCACATTGGTATTCCTAGTTAGTTCAATCAAAACATTCACATAAAGTCTGGTCATTCTACCAACATACTCAACATGGCATGTGACACATGAGGCGACGTAAAAGACACTTTTTCTGAAAATTCACCAACTGTTTAAAGTGGTAGTAAACTCTCATTTTTTATTTTTACCTATAGGTAAGCTCATAATAAAGCTTACCTGTAGGTAAAATGAATATCTGTTTAGGAGATGTGCAAATGTGCACTGTTTAGGAGATAATCTAGCGAGCAGCAGCCAGTGAAATCATCATGCCCATGCCACTTTCAGAGCTTTGTGCTGAAGCCAAGAGTGACATAATTGCAGCTTGACCAATCAACTGGCCACAGCCCGCGAACCTGGAAGGAAGACCGGGAGAAGATGGAAGCCTCTGCAGTGGTGACAGCGCGCCTGGAGGACTTTGTTTTAAGGTAAGTCCTTCATAATGTGCTAGTATGCGATGCATACTAGCACATTATGCTAACTTTTTTTAATTTTTTTTTTAGTTTACCACCACTTTAATGCAGAAAAAATGACCATCCTTATACAACTGGACAACATGAGCATCACTCAGAAAAGCAAAACTCACACAACAGATCCACATCTGAACATGCTTGTGTGCTATCAAGTATTTTTTTCTTTTAAAATGGAATAAACTGGGTGACAGTATATCCCCAATAATCATTTGATCAAAAGAACTGGTAATTAGAACTATTAGAAGTAGTGATCATTTTTATCTATTGAATAGAAAGGAGGCTTTTTAGATCTTTATGTTATTGACCACAGAACTTTGAATGGGATGTTACCCTTTGTTATAAATGAATCCTGATTTTGAGTAGGTCTGTTTTACTTTGTCAGGTTTCCCTACATAATAAAGGTTCACTGGTCAGTGAACACTCTGAAGCTTCATGAAGGGTGTCCCCTGCTTTAAGCAAAAGCTGAAATGCATGTACAATATTTACTCTTTATTTATGGTTAAATACTTATGACTTTTTTATGATATAATTTTGTTTGCTTCAATAGATGCCACATTTTGTACTTTTATGACATTAATATATATTGTTAAGCTAAAAAATATTTAAATATTACTGTGCTGTTCATGTATTTTGAACAAAAGAACATTTGGAATTCACTGCAAACTAAACACATTTACAGCTCTGCTGCATATATTGACACATAAAATGTGTCCCTGTACATGAAATATACATAACTGAGACACTTTCAGGTTTCAGTGCCCCTGCATAAAACGCATGGCCGTCAAATAAAGCTTCAATGCTTAATGATACATTAGATATTCTGTGACATACGGACAGCCATATATTTGATAAAGGGGCTCTAAAGCCAGCAAGGAAAATCACAACAAAGATTCCAACTTCATCAGGATAACCAAACATCAGACATGCAGCCATCACACATGGAGCTAAATTCTGTGAACTGCTTTTTGCACTTGAATAGGTAATATGATGGATCTCTGACCATATTCTTAAAAAATTTTCAAAGATTCACAAAGAAAATAAAAAACCTAAATTAAATAAAAATAATAATATAGCGAGCGCTTTTAAACGTCAGAAAGCAGCTTGCATAAGATCAACCTCTAAAATCCTTAACATAAATGATAAAAAAAATGCAGCGCTCATAATAAAGTGCAATAGTGACATATAATGCGCAATCTTATGCGCTAATACAGTGAACATATGCGTGGTGTCTTAAATGAAGACAATAGTTGGTAAATTGTGACATCATTACATGGTGACATAAATACAACCAATCTAATATAAAAAGTCTATAAAATAATTTAATCAAGGTGCGCCAGTTATCCTGGAAACTTGCGTCAATGGTATTATGTGCCCGTGACTTCTATGATATGAAGAAAAAGGGATGTACTCACCAGACGCAAGATAATAATGCGCATATAATGTAAGTAGTCATCTAGGACCCAATGGATAAGTGATACTCCAATGGCACTGGAACCTGGGTAAGACCTCTCAGGGGACCCTCTCAAAGGATAGGGACTCTTCGTTGTCTTTAATAACCAGTAGTAGGTAGACTCAGCAGAAACACCACCTTTAGTAGCTCAAAATAAAGCCACCAAAAAACAAAGGGCTAATATAGTATAGCAATTTTATTTTCCAGTAGTGGTGTACAAATTAAAGCGGCATTTTCAACCGATATGCTCTAACAGTCCATAGCCATAAGTAAACATTGGTGGGTAGCAACAGCTACAAAATGAATATAAGATGGTAAATGTAGCCCGTAAATCAATAGCATGCAAGTCAGGAATCCAAAATGGCTGCTGGTTTAGCACATGGTTTACAGCAGTACTCAACAGTGAAATAGGAGGTCGGTGCGGCAAGCTTGTACTGACACGTTTCGTGCAATGGCACATTGTCAAAGGGTTTTTCTTCATAAATTTTGATAAAAATTTATACTGCTACATTTCTTTGGTAAAAAAAAAACAAAATCAGTGTATATTATTTGATCTGTGTGAAAGCTATAGAGTCTACAAACTATGGTACCAATCACTGAAAATTGATCACACCTGATGTACTGATGGCCTATCATTTCTTGAGGCTCTAACATGCCAGGACAGTACAAATACCCCCAAATGACCCCTTTTTAAAAAGTAGACATTCCAAAGTATTTAGTAAGAGGCATGGTGAGTTTTTTAAAGTTGTAATTTTTTCACACAATTCTTTGGAAAATGAAGATTATTTTTTTTCACAAAATTGTCATATTAACCAATTATTTTCTCGCACACAGCACAGGCATACTTGCAACTACACCCCAAAACACATTCTGCTGCTACTCCTAAGTATGGCGATACCACATGTGTGAGACCTTTCCACAGCACTGGCCCAACACGCAAGGAGGTGTTCTAGGGACATAAATTACACATCTAATATCTTGACTACCTATTTTTGAAGGCCCTGAAGCACCAGGACAATGGAATTATCCACAAAATGACCACATTTTGAGAAGCAAACACCCCAAAGTATATTCTATGAGGCATAAAGAGTCTTTTGAACATGTCATTTTTTTCCACAAGTTTTCAGAATATGTAGAAAGAATATGAAAACATTCCTTTTTATTACACACATTTTCCCATTTTTACACATAGCATGTAAATACCAAAAAATACACCTCAAAATACATTCTGCTACTACTCCTGAATATGGCGATACCACGTGTGAGACTTTTCCACAGTCTGGCTATATAGAGAGGCTCAACATCCAAGTAGTACCTTTATGCGTTCTAGGAGCAAAAATTACACATCTAATTTCCTGACAACCTATCATGTTTGTGAAGGCCCTGGAGCACAAAGACAGTAGAAACACCAACAAAATGACCCCATTTTGGAAAGCAAACACTTCAACGTATTTTTTATGAGGTATAATGAGTCTTTTGAACATGTCATTTTTTTCCACAAGTTTTTGGAAAATGTGGGAAAAAAATGAAGACGTATTTTTTGTTACACAAAAGTTGTCCATTTATAAGATATTTCTAACACATACAGTGAGGAACAGAAGTATTTGAACACCCTGCGATTTTGCAAGTTCTCCCACTTAGAAATCATGGAGGGGTCTGAATTTCACATTGTAGGTGCATTCCCACTCTGAGAGACAGAATTTAAAAAAAAAATTCAGGAAATCACATTGTATGATTTTTAAAGAATTTATTTGTCTTGCACTGCTGAACATAAGTATTTGAACACCTAAGAAACAGCAAGAATTCTGGCTCTCAAAGACCTGTTACTGTGCCTTTAAAAAGTCCACCTCTACTCCACTCATTAATCTAACTTATTAGCACCTGTTTGAGCTCTTTAAACACACCTGTCCACCCCACAGTCAGTCAGACGCCAACTACTACCATGGGCAAGACCAAAGAGCTGTCAAAAGACACTAGACAAAATTGTGGACCTCCACAAGGCTGGAAAGGGCTACGGGCAATTGCCAAGCAGCTTGGTGAAAATAGATCAACTGTTGGAGCAATTGGTAGAAAATGGAAGAGGCTAAAGACGACTTTCAGTCTCCCTCGGACTGGGGCTCCATGCAAGATCTCACCTCGTGGGGTATCACTGATGATAAGAAAGGTGAGGAATTATTATTATTATTATACAGTATTTATATAGCGCCAAAAGGTTTGCTCAGCACTGTACATTATAGTGGGGGACAGTACATGAGACAATACAGTAACAAAACAATACACAAGGGGTTCGAGGGCCCTGCTCTTTCGAGCTTACAATCTCGGAGGGAGGGGAAAGTGGTACAGGAGGAAGTAGCTGTGGGGGATGGAGTGGAAGGAGGAGTGGAGGAGATCAACTGTTAGGTGAGGGTGGGGTAGGCTTCCCTGAAGAGATGGGTTTTCAGGGTGCAACTGAAGGTGAGGAGGGTAGGTGACAGTCTGATGGATTGGGGTAGAGAGTTCCAGAGGATGGGGGAAGTCCTGGAGAAGTCCTGCAGTCGGGCGTGGGAGGAGGAAACCAGGGAGCTAGAAAGTAGGAGGTCTTGTGAAAAGCAAAGTGTACAGGTTGGGTGGTATTTGGGTATCAGGTCGGTGAGGTAGCTTGGGGTAGCATTATGAATGGCTTTGAATGTCAGTGTTAGTAGTTTGAATTTAATGCATTGGGCAATCGGAAGCCAGTGGAGGGAATGACAGAGGGGGGTGGCAGAAGTGGAGCGGTTGGTAAGGTGGATGAGTCTGGCCGCTGAGTTCAGGATAGACTGAAGCGGGGATAGCCCGTGAATAAGCCCAGAACTACAAGGGAGGAGCTGGTCAATGACATGAAGAGAGCTGGGACCACAGTTTCAATGGTCACTGTCGGTAGAACACTACACCGTCATGGTTTCAAATCATGCATTGCACGGAAGGTTCCCCTGCTCAAGTCATCACATGTCCAGGCCCGTCTGAAGTTTGCCAATGATCATCTGGATGATCCAGAGGAGGCATGGAAGAGTCATGTGGTCAGATGAGACCAAAGTAGAACTTTTTGGTCTAAACTTCACTCGTCGTGTTTGGAGGAAAAAGAAAGATGAGTTGCATCCCAAGAACACCATCCCTACTGTGAAGCATGGGGGTGGAAACATCATGCTTTGGGGGTGCTTTTCTGCGAAGGGGACAGGACTACTGCACTGTTTTAAGCAGAGGATGAATGGGGCCATTTATTGTGAGATTTTGAGCAACAACCTCCTTCCCTCAGTCAGAGTATTGAAGATGGGTCGTGGCTGGGTCTTCCAACATGACAACGACCCAAAGCATACAGCCAGGATAACCAAGGAGTGGCTCCGTAAGAAGCATATCAAGGTTCTGGAGTGGCCTAGCCAGTCTCCAGACCTAAATCCAATAGGACATCTTTAGAGGGAGCTGAAACTCTGTGTTGCTCAGCGACAGCCCCGAAACCTGACAGATCTAGAGGAGATCTGTGTGGAGGAGTGGGCCAAAATCCCTGTTGCAGTATGTGCAAACCTGGTCAAGAACTACAGGAAACATTTGACCTCTGTAATTGCAAGCAAAGGATTCTGTACCAAATATTAACACTGATTTTCTCAGGTGTTCAAATACTTATGTTCAGCAGTGCACGACAAATAAATTATTTAAAAATCATACAATGTGATTTCCTGAATTTTTTTTAAAAATTCTGTCTCTCATAGTGGGGATGCACCCACAATGTGAATTTCAGACCCCTACATGATTTCTAAGTGGGAGAACTTGCAAAATCGCAGGGTGTTCAAATACTTCTGTTCCTCACTGTAGCATGTAAATAAGAAAAAATACACCACAAAATACATTCTGCTACTCCTCCCAAATGTGGCAATACCACGTGTGAGACTATTTCACAGCCTGGCCACATACAGAGGCCCAATAGCCAAGTAGCATCGTCAGGTGTTCTAGGGACATAAATTACACATCTAATTTCCTTACGACCTATCATTTTTGAAGGCCCTTCATATTTGTAACACATAGCATGTACATACCAATAATTACACCCCAAAATACATGCTGCTAAGCAAACAAAAGATAACCTGTTGTTTTAGTAGTGGAGAGCATTGGTCCAGGCAGCAGGCGGGGACGTGGTCAGTGACATCAAAAGGAATTGTCCAAGCAGCAGGCAGGAATATGATCCATAGTTAGTACAGGCAGCAGACAGAGATATTGTCAGCACACCCAAAGCATTATTCCAGGCAGCAGGCAGAGATGTGGTCAGCAGCAGCCAAAGGACTTGTCCAGGCAGAAACATGGTCAGCACAGCCAAAAATATCAGTCCTGGTAGTAGGCAGGAGCATGGTCCATAGTACAGGTAGTAGGCAGAGGTGTGGTCATTTCATGCAGCAGACAGAGGCATAATGGCAGTAAGTCAGCAGCAGGCAGAAATATCAGGCTTAGGGCCTCTGTCAGGTAAGACTTGGGCACAGGGGTGGAGGCTTCATCCCACCCAATCTTTTCGAAGACTCCAGACTAACAGACCCTTTTCCGGGAAATACAAAACCCAGAGAAAACAAAAAATGTAGTTTTTTCCACTCTGAAAAACTATTTTGAAGCTCCTCACATATTATTATTATACATACAGTATTTATAAAGCGCCAATAGTTCACTCAGCACTGTACATTACAAAGGGGGACAGAACATGTGACAGAACAATACCAATACAATGCAAAACATGAGGGGATCGAGGGCCCTGCTCTTTCGAGCTTACAATCTAGAAGATACATATGTGAGACCCCTGTGTTATCTTGAATCCTACTATTACAGCAGCAAAGCAGAAGATCAGTCCAAGCAGCAGGAAAAAATGTGGTCAATAAACAGGCCACGGTCAGTTCCAGAGCAGGCAAAGGTATGGTCAATTTAGGAGGCAGGCAGAATTGAATAAAAGGCTAGGGTCAGTTCCAGAGCAGGCAGAAGTATGGTCAGTTTAGGCAGCAGGAAGTGGCATGGTCAAATAACAGGCTTGGGTCAGTTCAGAAGC
Organism: Staurois parvus; assembly: GCF_062004578.1. NCBI lineage: Eukaryota > Metazoa > Chordata > Amphibia > Anura > Ranidae > Staurois > Staurois parvus. The sequence continues at coordinate 4,797,886 of NW_028317961.1, read as the reverse complement.
AGGCAGAGGCATGAGGACTGTGAAAGCAAATGGCAGGAATTCAGAATTACGTTTACCATACTTCACTAATATTGTAGGAAACAGTCACCTATGCAGAGACCTGGTTGGGAAGGACACTGGGGACAATAAATACTGGTGTCTCCTATAATTCTTCTTCTGGAGCACACCCAACATTTTGTTTACATCTTTCAACTCTTTCTCTAGGAAGGACTTCTGGAGCAGCTCTGTGACTTAAGCTAACAGTGGGTTTTAGCCAACTCTGGGTCAAAGGAGAGCAAACAAATGCACTTCTGTGACTGTGATGAGAAGTATGGCCAAAAAAGCTTTGGCCATACTTCTCTTTTAATATCTATGAGCTAAATGTCTGTATCACCTGACAAAGTAGATCCTTTTTTCTATTGCAAGAAAAGCTGCTCTTATAAGACATAATGGTAGGATGTTACATTTTGCCAGTGTTTCCCACAGCGGTTTTGTTTTTCTGATGACTAAGGGCATAGTTAAGGTTTACACCTTAGGGGCGGTAAATATAGGTGCCTGCACTGCAGTTTTACTGCTCCCTGAGCACTCACTTAAACAAATATGGCAGGGGTAGCAATGCTTTGCTTTGAAGCCCCAGTAAAAATTATATCCTAAGGACTTTTTTGTAAATGCTGCAGCCCTTGCCACCCCTTTGAGAAGCGATCTGCAGTAAACTGCTTTCAAAGCGTGGTTGAGAGGCAGCTGGGATGTAATTTGTCTCCTGCTTACTACCTGTTTTAACCCTCAAAAACTGGCAACACCATGTTTTTGCAGGACAGTTGCACTACAGCTCCATTCACTTGACAGGGGTTATAATCTTTGGCACAGCTGCGAAGCAAGTCATTGCAGCATACAGGTGAAACTCAAAAAATTAGAATATCGTGCAAAAGTTCATTTATTTCAGTAATGCAACTTAAAAGGTGAAACTAATATATGAGATAGACTCATTACATGCAAAGCAAGATAGTTCAAGCTGTGATTTGTCATAGTTGGGATGATAATGGGTTACAGCTCATGAAAACCCCAAATCCACAATCTCAAAAAATTAGAATATTACATGCAATCAATAAAACAAGGATTGTACATAGAACAATATCGGACCTCTGAAAAGTATAAGCATGCATATGTACTCAGTACTTGGTTTGGGCCCCTTTTGCAGCAATTACTGCCTCAATGCGGCGTGGCATGGAAGCTATCAGCCTGTGGCACTGCTGAGGTGTTACGGAAGACCAGGATGCTTCAATAGCAGCCTTCAGCTCTTCTGCATTGTTCGGTCTCATGTTTCTCATCTTTCTCTTGGCAATGCCCCATAGATTCTCTATGGGGTTCAAGTCAGGCGAGTTTTCTGGCCAATCAAGCACAGTAATCCTACGGTCATTGAAACAGATTTTGGTGCTTTTGGCAGTATGGGCAGGTGCCAAATCCTGCTGGAAAATGAAGTCAACATCCCCATAATGCTTGTCTGTGGAAGGAAGCATGAAGTGCTCCAAAATCTCTTGGTAAGACAGCTGCGCTGACCCTGGACTTAATGAAGCACAGTGGACCAACACCAGCAGATGACATGGCTTCCCAAATCAACACAGACTGTGGAAACTTCACACTGGACTTCAAGCATCTTGCAGTGTGCGTCTCTCCATTCTTCCTCCATACTCTGGGTCCTTGGTTTCCAAATGAGATGCAAAAGTTGCTCTCATCAGTAAAGAGGACTTTGGACCACTGAGCAACAGACCAGGTCTGTTTTTCTTTAGCCCAGGTAAGACGCTTCTGACATTGTTTTTTTGTTCAGGAGCAACTTGAGGAATATGACATTTGAAGCCCATGTCCAGGATCTGTCTGTGTGTGGTGGCTCTTGATGCACTGACTGCAGCCTCAGTCCACTCCTTGTGAAAGTCCCCAACACTTTTGAATGGCCTTTTCCTGACAATCCTCTCCAAGCTGCGGTCATCCCTGCTGTTTGTGCACCTTTTTCTTCCACACTTTTCCCTTCCGCTTAACTTTCTATTAATGTGCTTTGATACAGCACTTTAGGAACATCCAACTTCTTTTGCAATTACCTTTTGAGGCTTTCCCTCCCTATGGAGGGTGTCAATGATGGTTTTCTGCACAACTGTCAGGTCAGCAGTCTTTCCCATGATTGTGATTCCTACTGAACCAGACTGAGAGACCATTTAAAGGCTCAGGAACCCTTTGCAGGTGTTATGGCTGAATTAGCTGATTAGAGTGGGACACTTTGAGCCTAGAATATTGCACCTTTTCACAATATTCAAATTTTCTGAGATTTGGGGTTTTCATGAGCTGTAAGCCATAATCATCACAATTATGACAAATCACGGCTTGAACTATCTTGCTTTGCATGTAATGAGTCTATCTCATATATTAGTTTCACCTTTTAAGTTGCATTACTGAAATAAATGAACGTTTGCACGATATTCTAATTTTTTGAGTTTCACCTGTATGTACAATAATATTCGTCTGCCTTTGCAATTTAAGGGGCAGCGATGAAACTGCCAATTTTTATGCGTCCCCCTGGCTGCAGGTGTAAGCAAGGCCTTAAACTTGATGGGCATGTCCTTTATGGATATAACCTATTTCTTAACACCAATACAGCTTAATAAAAACATTACTACATGCTGTTTCCTTCCTACAAATTACTAAGCAAGTCTAAGAAACCATATGATTTTTGCACAGAGTATGTGCAAATTATAACCATGCTATAAATAGTAACTACAATACTGCAGTAGAGGGTGAGCAATACACTGTAATTATATAACAACATGGGCTGGCTGGATGTTTCCTCCACATTAGCTCTAAGTATTCAACGGCCTTTAGCTTCCTTCCTAAGAGATTTTCTAGGTGATCATAAATAGTTTCTCTTCACTTTTCCTTCTGCACCTCTGCATCTGTATTTTTTCCCTTATGCTAATGACCTTTGCAGCCGAATCTTAATATAGAACATCACATAGGGATTACCACATGCTAGAAATACAAATTCTCTCTCTAATCGTGTAGCACATCATATAAGCTGATCACATTTATGCCATGAGCTATAAAACTTTCAGAATGGTGGCCAGCAAAAGATGAACTATGCAATACAGTCCATTCCATTTTTATCTGTGCTTTGAAGTGATAATTCGTCATGGACCATAAAAAACTAAATTGCTAGAATGATCCGACTATGCAAGCTTTGAATTTAAAATGTGCTTTTGCAAAAAAAAAGAAAAAAGAAACGAAAAGGAAAAAAAGTGCATGATATCTGAAAGCATTAGATTATACTGATCATAGAAAAAAATTTTTTTTTGGCTAATTCTACAGAAAATGCTGGTGTCACAGTAGGTAAAACCTAGAGTTTTTGGAATGATGGTAAGTCAATGTTGGCACATGATAAAAATGTAATAACCTAAAGCAACTAAAATGTAGAATATCTGAAAAGGAAAAAAAATTGTTTGCTGTAACTGCTTATAACGTATTAGCTGTAGGTTGGATTCAATTTGTTAGCGTATCTAAATCTGCTAGCACATCTAACACTCCCCTCCCTTAGAATTACAACGCTGGTGTCCAAATGTGCCCCTGTGCTCATTCACCCAGAGTGGGGGCACTGTAATACAGGAGTTGTGGTAAAGGTCAGATCACAGGTGAAAATATTGGGGAAAAAACCTAAATAAGAAAACTAATACAGCCACCACATGTACTTATCAGTAAGCTGCAATTTTTGATTTTGGGTTTAATACCGCTTTAATATTTATAGGTTGGGGTAGGTGGCTGAGTGGTTGACACTTTTTTGTGATGGCTGATCGCTGAACGTTTAATGCTCAGCTAATGTAAAACCACTATGAAGAAGTTATGGGAAAGTTTTGCAAATAATGCACCAAATTCTCAGTTGACCAACACATATCCCCAGTTACCATCTAAACTAAACCGCTTCCATTGCCATTCTATTAAAACTGCTGGTTCTCTAGCTGATTTAATATCTTTAATACTTTGTGAGGAGCTCTGACCGCACTTCCTGCATTCTTGAACCAAGTAGCTGGAAAAAAAAAACTGAAGTCAGAAGACAATCAGGCAACTTGCATTTTTAGAAGGAGGGGGTCAATGTGAAATTCCCATATTTCTCTCACCACAGGTTTACTTTACTGTTCATGTATAAATATACCATGTATATAAGACATCAATGTTCTGCCTCAAGCAGGGAAATCTAACATACCTGTCCTCCTTGTGATATTAAATTTGGCTACTACACCCTGTTCCAAATTATTATGCAAATTCTATTTAAGTGTCACAAAGATTAAATATTTTGTTTTTCAGTTTAACTCATGGATGGCATTGTGTGTCAGGGCTCTTTTGATCACTGAAAACAATCTCGAACACCTGTGATAATTAGATTGGCAGGTGAGCCCAATTTAAGGAAAAACTACTAAAGGAGGGTGTTCCACATTATTAAGCAGGACACCATTTTCAAGCAATATGGGGAAGAAAAAGGATCTCTCTGCTGCTGAAAAGAGTGAAATAGTTCAATGCCTTGGACGAGGTATGAAAACATTAGTTATTTCACGGAAACTTAAGCGTGATCATCGCACTATTAAGAGATTTGTGGCTAATTCAGAGCACAGACGGGTTCGTGCAGATAAAGGCACATTGAGGAAGATTTCTGCCAGATCCATGCATCGGATCAAGAGAGCAGCTGCTAAAATACCATTACATAGCAGCAAACAGATATTTGAAGCTGCTGGTGCCTCTGGAGTCCCA